>NC_048595.1:369756259-369977972 GCF_003668045.3 Cricetulus griseus | reverse complement strand
GATTATACATGTCGAAATATACTCGGGCATGTAGCTTATGGTCAGCTTATTAGACATGTGACAAGGGATTGCTAAGACACGCATGCTAAAATGTTCTAGATCAGGAAATTTTAATACATATAGAAATTACAGTGGCTATGGTTAGTTAGAAAATTTTAGAGCATATGGGAGATATGGAGAACAAAGCAAGAGACATCCAAACTCAAATGAAAATGAAATAACACGGAAGTTCCTGTAAGCAAGTCACGTAGCTCGAGGCATGCATAAGTGAATTATCTGAAGATCAAGAAGCCTGGAAAGTCGCCAGAATGCTTCCCTATTTGAGAGCAATCTGTGCTCAGATTCAAACCCCAGATGCCCAGAAGCCAGTGAGGTGAAGCTGAAACATACAGAACAAGCTAACTGAACCAGCAATTCGCCAACAAATTGGACCCACAAGGAACATTGATTTCCTCTAGTTATTCATAAAATATCTGCTTAGTGAGTCTGTTGGGTGTCCCATGGCAGATAACACTTTGTCTCTTGTCAGACCAAAAAGTTACCAAGTCTTGGGGTCCAAACCTCTGCCTCCATTTCCAGGAGCCTGAATCTCCCAATGTCTTTTAGGTGCTGGGTTAATTGCCTCCAGATGGCTTGTCCTCAGTGGAGAGGGTCTCCTAGTTTGGATAACAGACCTAGGCCCTGGGTGCGGCCCACACCTGTCCCGAGGGTTTTGTTTATGTGCCTAGGGACTATTTAGCTGACCCTTAAGAGGTACTTGATGTCAGTTTTATACATGATGGTAGATGCCTTCTGCAGTCACCCCCACTATTGGAAAGCTATTAAGGAGGAAGCTTAAATAAACTGGGGATTCCAGTATCCAGCATGGACCGAGAGCCCTCCTGAAATGACAAGATGTCTGTGTGCCTCGTCTTTATTGCCACTGGGTAGCTAGGAGTTTCCTGGTCCAGCACTCCCCGACTCAGGGATGGACCCAGGGCCATTTGGCTGGTTCAGACCTCAGCCTCAAGAGACACCAGTACAAAATAGATAGCCTCTGTAGCAAGGGACTGATACAAGCCGGGCCCCCAGCAGTCTCTATAGTCAGAAAGATCAAGCAGACAAGGCTGGTGACAGAACCATCTGTAAACATTCATCTATAAGCCTCCCAAAGAAGCAAAGAAAAACTCCTGCCTTTAGCAGTAACTCCATAGACTGAATTCTTCTAGAAATAATTGTATACAATCTATAACTTGGTGACCCGTCTTATTAACTAGATTCAAAGTCATTGCAATGGGTACCTTTTTGGTAGTAGCCTTTGCATGGTCCATCCCTAACCACAGCTGCCCTTAATGGAAAACATCTATTCCTTGAGGCAAGGGTCTGGCTCAGTGAAACAAACATTCATGCTTCTGAGCCAAGGATTCTTCCTACCTAGCCACCAATTAAAAAAAAAATGTTCTTGAGGTATCAAATGAAATATCTCCATAGTCTGATGGAGGGTTAACCCTGTTTGAAAACTGCCTGGTACTGTCATTGTACTAACATTCTTTACTATTTTTTTCCACTAAAGTAATCAAGCATTTGGACCACCTTTCCGAAAATGAGCTCTAGTCTAATGTTAATATTTGTTGGAAACTTGTGTTCAGTATCATGTCTTTGTATTATACTCAAACAGTCAAGTGACAAACATCAAAACAGTGACCATCATATAGCGAAGGGCTGAGTAAATACATGGTTCTTCTCACAAGTTCAAGGAGGCACTAAGCTGTACATTTCTCTCAGGTAATCACACAAGCCTCAGTATATGTGGCCTGAGATCCACAGAGATGAGCAAGGGTCAAATTAAACAGGTCTATCAGCTTTAGATCTTGTCCTAGGCGAGGATCCACGAGATGGGATAGGGGTATATATTTGGACTTTTCTGTAGTAGATAACCTGAGTCAAAAAAGCCATCTTTCCTGGACACATGGGAGAGGGTCTAGGCCTGGCCCAGGATGATGTGGTAGACATTGGGGAGCCCCTTTTGAGGGACTTACCCTGCCTGGGGAGTGGAGGGGGCATGGCTGGGGCAGGTGGGATGTTTGGGGGGAGGGCAGGAAGAGAGAAGGGATTGACATCTAAACCAAGATTGTTCCTAATTTGAATAAAAAAGTCATCTTTATGACTGGCTATTTCTACTGACTTCATTTTAAAAGTTCAGCCAGCAGTAGTTTGATAATTAACAAAGACGACAGACAGGTGGCGACAGGAACAAGTCCCAGAAGATGGATCTCCCTAAATTATTTCAATACAATAGGAAGTGACCAATCATCTGACCAGATAAAGGGAGCAAAAAGAAAGCAGAACACCATGTTCAGAGAAGAGCAACGTGTGAATACATCAGTGTCTTCAGTCTAGTACAAGGGGAAACCTCAAAGCTAGGCATCTAGTTTTCTCTAAGAGGGGCAAATAAAGCAAGATGTATTTGAGTTTCTATAAATTAACCAGCTTTCTCCTAAGCTCTATGACAAGGCATAATTTAGCCAGAATAGAGTCACGGGGGTGGGGTGGGGTGGTGGAGACACTACTGATCATAGCAGATCAAGGGTGTGACCACACCAAATAAAGCATGTGACCACACCTAGCTAGTTGCAGCGCTAGAGCTGACTGGACCAGTCCACTTGAGAGTTATCTCCAAGTCTTCTCATTATGGCTGATTTGCAGGAGTCAAAAAGACCCATTTGCGGCTGCCTCAAAACAGGCCCAGCACTTAAGTTGCTTTAACTAGATTGGGGGCACTATTGTGTGCAGAACTAGGCTGTGTTAAGACTAGCCTAGCCTCAAACTCTATCTCGCCTTCTGTGCCTCCCAAGTTCTGGTATATTAAAAGGCATTTTCCAACACACCCAGTCTTGGATTCTATTTTTATGGCTGAATAGGACACTGAAACGAATACTGCTCTATTTCTCCGAACACTAATGCTTGATCCTTCCTTATAGGTTCAAATCAGGCAGTATCTGGGTCCCATTGCTGGCATGTACAGAGGAAACCATGTGACATCTGATACCACAATGCTGATTCTGAGATCCTGAGGAAGAGGGCTAGATGTGCTCAAGAATTAACTTGTAATACATGAAGGACCCGGCCAATAAGAGTCTCTTGGAGCCAAGATGAGTTAAACAGGTTCCAATGGAGTTTAGAGGTTCAAATAGGGTTGGCAGCTAGGTTCATTCATTGATAACTATTCATACCACCTTGCCAGCTTCATCTCTAGGTAGCACTTCCCACTGCTCGGCAGTGCATGGAGGATTGCTTACCAAGTACACTCACCAAGTTTTGATTTGTCTTGCATTAGTTAACAGTGAACTCAAATAACAGATTCTGCTCTAGGACTCGAGACTCTGGGACAGGATGTCAGGCCTAATTAGTTTCCTCAAAGTGGGCAAGACTCTTCCCAGGCTACAATGCTAGGCCTGTGGCTATTAAGTCTTGACAATGGTATTCATGTTCCAGTATCAGAATCCAGAAGAGATGCCAAGAGGATTCTAACAGGTCACTGGGAAAAAGACAAAACATGAGAGAACAATTTGGTAAAGCCTAAATGGCATTGGCGGTGGTCAGACTACCTCTTCGCCTACCTAACTAATTCTTAAGGCTGTGAACTCCACACTGGTTGTAAATACTTAGACCATCTTTGTCCCAAGAGCAGCTGACCAAACCCACCCAAGATTAGGTGGAGGTAGGGGGCAAATCAGTTGCTCTTAGAAGGACCCAAAACCAAAACCTTGGTTCGAAAGGACTTGGGGCAATATTTTTGGCAGTTGGAACTATTGTACACATACTTCAGGAGCTCGGCCACATTAAGCCCAGCCTGTAGAGGTGTACAGGTGAAAAAAGTCACTATGGTCAGAGCACCTGGATTCTGACCATCCAACTCCCCAACAGAGAGTCATCACTCCAGTTCCTTCACTGGCTTGGACCTCTGCACTCGCACAGATCAATGGAGACAAGTTTCAGAGACCTTGGGCCATGGACCACAAGTCTCTATTTTGAGCCTTCAACAACTTCTGTCCAAGTTTAAAATAGAAAATTTGCTGAACCAAGTTCAGATTTGGTAGGAGTTCTGAGAATCTGGTCAATTCTCAAGGGCTGGAGGTTGCAGCATTCTTCAAGTAGCACAGGTTCTCCAAGAGCTTTCTTGAGTTGCTTCTGCTGTTCAGACCGATCGGGGCTTCCGAAGCCCTGAACTTACAAGGTGAGTTGAAACACAGAATCCTCAGCTTCAATGAGTTCAAGTCACAGCTTCATACACACTGAAGGACTTCAGGAGAGATGCCCGAACAGCTGAGACCTTGTCAGTGGCCCAAAGCCCTGTTCTGGCATTACTAGAACATATGAAGATCTAATAACCCAAACATTAAAGATTATGTGACCATATTCTGTATACTCACAAAGAGATCATGAAGTAGCTTTTAAACTTTCTGCAGAAAATTGTAAATGCAAATGCTGAAAGACTTCAAAAGTTGAGGTTCCACATACTGATATAATCAGCCCTGGAATATGTTCAATAAGACCTATTAAAAGACCCTAGAAACATTCAGGCTCCTCCACTCACCAAGACCCTGAGACTGCTTAGATCTGCTTTTATTAAGCAGATCCTGAGCTCCTAAGTACTTCCTCATCTCAGTACTCAAGAGCTAGCCAAAGACTTGTCTGAGAAATGGCAGTTGAGGGCAAAGATATCAGAGATTACCAGAAGCATGTTTGAATAAAAAATAGATTAAAGGAAGTACACTCCAATCTCCAAGCTTCCAAGAAGCTCCAACTTCAAGCACAAAGGAAGCAACAGGGAAATGAGGTCCTCTCCAAAATGTTCTAAAAATCAGAACACAATTTCCCATGGATACAAGCCATCAATTGTCCCAGAATTCATAGTCTGTGCATTTGCCCTACCTAGGGAAACTGTCAAGACACTGGCAGCTGTTTCAGAGCCAGGAGAAGTTCCAGTTGACCAGAATCTGTCACCCGGGGAATGCACTGCATAGAGGAAGCTTGGTTAATTCAAAATCGTGGCCATTAAAGGAGACGCCAAATCACACTTGGATAACATTCTGAAGAGGCCTCACAGCCAAGGGGATCACAAGAGATTGGAGATAGCAGAGGGCAGACCGAGGATCCTCAGAGTCAATTGTCATTGATCACAAGGACCAAGAGAATACAAAAAGTGCAGAGGCAGGTGAAGGACATGCTCCTAGACACTCCAGCAGTGGACAAAATGACACCCCATGTCGATGTGACATTCGACCATCTCTCCAGAGAACTCAAGATTCAGCATATGAACAAAGCTCAGCTAGAACTCAAAATGCTGCATCAGAAAACATGCCTGGAGGAGGTCACTTTCACTTCCTATTTTAATGGTTTTTATTCTTGCTCCATCTCTCTCCCAAGTACAAAAGGGCACAGGTAAGGATGGATGAATTTGGGTGGTGTTTTTCACGCCAGTTCCGTATCCATAGCTTGGAAAGAATAGATCTTAAGGCATATGCATTGCCTCATTTCCAAAGTTGATCCGAATTCCATGTAATGAAGGCCTTAAGAGCAATGAACATATTGGATTGGAAGCAAAGACTACCCAGTTGCTGTTTCCTACTTTCCAAGAAATAGGAGGGGATTCCTTAAGTCAGACTTTCTATTCTCTGGGTTATTTTCCCTTAAGAAATTGAACTGCTTCCAAGCTAGGCGTCATAGGAAACTTGACAAGATCCTACTGTCTCCACTCCCTAAGAAAGTCACTTGACCATCCCATGTGTGTGGTGTTTTATTCTTTTGGCCTTTTGACTCTTTTGGGGGCCACCATCCAGCTCCCAAATACAAACAGGCTTAATTTCTTTCTTATGAATGCCTGGAAGTATGAGACTCTAGGCCCCATCCACACTCCTACAGCTGGCAGTGCAAACTCTGATAAGGAATGAAAGGTTGGCCATCTCTACTTGCCAATGGTATTCTGCCCCACACCACCCACTCTGAGGAAGTAAACTCTCAGAAGAGAGAAGATTTAGGTCCTGCCAGCTGACTGGCTCTACTCTGACCTTCCTGTTGAGTTGCTGATGAACAACCCCAACTTGGGAAGACATACCTGGCTATACTGGATGGAACAGACACATGGCTGTGAAGGAGTTTTCCTTGAGTGGTTGGTTGAGGAATGTGCACCATGGAGACAGCTCAGCAGAAACTTTGCCAGAGATGCAAAGAGCAAAGTTCTTTCTAGATCCATACTGAGGCAGCATTTGAAGGTTGTCACTGAATTTCACCCCCCACCCCACACACACACCCAGGATGAACACCAGAACACAGTTGCTAGAGTGGACAGAGAAGAGAAGGGGTTCCCTCCATGAACCTATGCTGTATGAGGCTGAGGATTGGGACTGGGCCATTAGCAGTCTACAGGGTCAGGGAGGTCTTAAGATTTTACAGCCAGAGATCAAGGAGCTGCAAGTGAATACAGTGTGGAATCTCAACCATGACAAATTTTGTACTTTGCATTGACAAGACGAGTAATCTTCACAAAATCATGCTAGTACAACATCTGGCCAAAGATGACGTCTATTTCCTCAAAGATCACATGAAACAGTTGCTTAGGTGCCTGAACCATGGCCCCTTGGAGTCCCCGTCCATCTCTGCAAGTTCTCAGAGTTGGACATCTTTGCCTAGTAGAGTCACTGTCAGCTTAAACATCTGCTCTTGAGGGGTCTTTTAAGTGATTTGCATTCCATGCCTCTCAAATTGAGTGTTGGACACTCCACAGGCCCTGAAATTAAAAGTTTGTAGATGGAGGACTCTGACCTCAGGGTCTATCTCCCTGCCCTGAGCCAATGCTCCCAGCTTACCAGCATCAGTCTCTAGGATAATGACCTCTCCACTGAGGTCCTGAAAGAACTGCACCACACTGCCAACCTAAGCCAACTGACCAAGGAGCTAAGCCCCATTCCTAAGGTCTATGATCACTTTGGTTATAACAAAGTAGAGGAATTTCCCGATATTGTGCTGAGCTGAAGAACACAATCACTACAAGGCAGTTCAAGGCACTCTACTTTGTAACAATGCCTGCCATGGCTGTGGTAAGCATTGTGTCTATGAACTGGAGACCATACTTTGATTGCTTACTGTGTATGTCTCTGCATTCATTCCTTAGTATGCAGTAGGGACAGGCCCGTCATCCACAGGACCCCAGAACACATGGTTTTTGGACATTGCTCAGTGTGACCGAACACATGGAAGCTGGGGATTCAGACAGCAACTTCGCTTCAATGACTCCTTTTTAGTTACATGAAAACAATTTTACGTACTAATCCCAGTTCCATCTCCCTCCTGTTTCCCACTCCTCCCCCCCCATATCCCCAATCCCACCCCACATCTACTGCTCAGAGAGGGTAAGGCCTCCCAGGGGGGATCAAAGTCATTTGAGGCAGGACTTGGCCTTTACCCCTGTATCTAGGCTGAGCAAGGTTCCCCCCCCATAGGGAATGGGCTCCAAGAAGTCAATTCATTTAATAGGCATAAAATATTGGTCCCACTCCCAACAGCCCCGTAGACTGCCCAAGCTCCCTAACTGACATCCATGTTCAGGGGCCTAGTTTGGTCTTATGCAGGTTCCCCACCTGTCAGTGACTCATTGAAGAGGAAAAATTTTAACCTAGGTCTAGGACAATTACTTAGTATTGAGGCCTTGTGTTTAATCTCCAGAAAATTGAACCAGAACCAGAAAACATAAGTTATGGCAATTTGAGTCTGTGAGGAGCCGCACTCACATTCGCCATTACAAGATGGCGTGGACATCCACTGACGGATCAAGTAAACAACTTGTTGGTGCGCATGTGCCAAGTGTTTTTCCACTTGCCTAGTCTTGCCTCTCCGATGGCGTCATATAGGGTGATGAGTCCTCCACCTGTCCCAGCTGTACACGCATTGCTCGGAGCTTATGAGCCTTTATAAGGGGACAGGATTCTTGGCTCGGGGTCTCCCTAATCAGAAGCTGATCATCCGTCTCTCAAGATGCATTAAAGCTTTACTGCAGAAGGATCCGAGTGTCCCGTGTCGTTCCTGCTGGTGAGACGATCACGTGGGATATGAGTCAACTTCTCCATGGCCTCAAAAGTCACATGTCCTTGGACAACACTGCTTCTCCAAGGTTCATCTTTTAAATATGGCCCCACAAAGGAGCCACATTCCCAAAAACCTATAGCTCAGAATCTAAAGGCATAAGTTTTCTAGTTCACAAGCTCATGGAAAACACACACACAAAAAAAAAACTTTGTAGAGTTGTGTGGACTTCTGAGGCTTTCCTTGATCCACAAGGCAGAAGAGGTCATCCTGCTAGGAAGAGTATTGGCCTACAAAGTCGTCCAGTCCAGTCAGCTCCTCAGCAGACTAAGCTTCTGGAATCAAATGCTGGCTTGCTGTTGATCCAAGGAACAAAGAGCTGGGAGTTTGCTTAGGTCCCTCTGGAAACTAGAGGGAGGACTGTTGTGTGATAGAGTCCTCCCAAATCCTTCTGTGGAAAAACCTATGTAAGTCATAAGGAAGGTGAAGACTTCCTCTGTTTTCTCCTCTTCATTGTTTCCCACTCTGAAACATAGACACTATAGGGCTGCTAGGCTGTGCATGCCAAACATTGGCTGCCGACAGCTTTGTGTTCTTTCGAGAACCTGAGCCTGAAGGCTGGCAAAGTAGGGGGCCGAGAAGAATAGTGCATGAAATTGGGCGTGTCAATGAAGGATGCCACACAATTGGACCAAATGACATGCCTGAAAGACAGCTAAATATCAGTAAGGGGGCTAGACTAATCTCCCATTTGCACTCGTGATAAACTCCCTGGAGCATGTACAACAGAACATGTCCAGCACCTGCACCACTGTGTTCTGAGAGTGTCTATCCAGTCCACCCTTGGCTGTATAGCAGTTTTAGAGAAGGGGAGGAATTTTAGGTCTTTTTGAAGGACCAGTGAACATCATGGTATTAATTCCTATGCTGAACATTTCCTCAGAAAATGTAAACATTTACTCCCACCATATTGAACCACAGTGACCAAACAAAGTTAGGAGCAAGTCTGTCGACAGACTATGTAGTCAGCTCATGTTCTTACAAAAACACTCACATCATGGGGAAGGCTCACTTCAGAGTCAATAACTATTTTCCATCTATGCAGTCATGGGAATAACCGAAGAGTGACTCCATCTTATGTATTCTTGCCCTCCCAAGGCTACAAGAAGCTCTGACAGAAGTGCATAGAATTGGTCGGATACACAGTAGAGCGAGTGGGTTGGGGAACTCGGGTGAGGTATATTGGCCCTTCGTCCTGTATGGGTCATCATAAGGCCCCATACTGAGGATCTTGGAGTTGTCATGGCTGCCATGGTTAAGATGGCAATGGCTAAATATGCAAAGAGACAATTCATCCACACACCACTTGGTGAGAACATGTAGAGTGGGCCCCTCATATCCATTTCTTCCACGGGGATTATTTCAGCACATAAGCTGAGCTAGACTAAAACCTCACATTATACCCAGGCAACCCTTTCCACCCTCCTCAGATGCACCTGCTCCAATTATGGCAGTTATGCTAGTTGTAGGTCTATTTGACACAATCTAGAGTCACAGGTATCTGCAGAAGAACAGGTTGCAGGCAGATGTGTAGGACATTTTCAAAGTTGGTCAATGGGCGAACCCATCTCCCCCGTTGTAGACAGCCAACCCTCAAGTCCTGACTTGTAAGCCAATAAAGCAGCACCCATCTATGGCCTCTTCAGCTCCTGCCTCCAGGTTTGTGCCCTGTTTGACTTCCTGGCCTGACTTCCTTTGAAGTATGAAGTGGAAGCCAAATAATCCTGTTCTACACAAGTTTTGTCATGGTGCTGCATCACAGCAGAAGTAGCCCTACCCAAGACAGAAGTTGGTACCAGGATAATGGGGCATTGCTGTGACTGATGTAACCATATTTTGGAGAGGATTGTGTAAGAACTTTTGGATCTTCGCCCTAGAAAAGGCCTTGCATGTTCAAAGTTCGGTGAGCTCTTCTGTGGGAGCCTGGATTGCTTCTCAACATATCTTCCCAGACAATGGAGGCGTTGTTTATGAATTTCTAGAGGGAAGTTTGAGAGTCACTTGTAAGGACCATCTGCTCTTTTAAATTTAAAAACCTGTGCTTTTGGTTAGCTGGGGCTAAGGAATCAAGCCAGGATTAGCAAGAGACCAAGACCACTGAAGCAAAACCTTGACTTTTATGAGGACAATTGACATCCATCAGCTGGAACTAATTAGTGGTGATTAGCAAGAGACCTCAATTCAGCTGACATTTTGTAGAAGGCTTTCCTCAGTCAGCACAGAAATTGTGTTTCAGAAGCAGTCAAGGTGGTTTCTCTTCACACTGGTAGTTTAAGTCACCCATGAGATAGATACTTGGCTCTGAAGGTATGAAGGGGGTCAGGCAGAGAAGCTGAGGCTTGGCATTATTAGGAGACCAGGATAAGCCAATAAAGATACAATTTCAGTAGCAGGTTCAAGCCCATGAGTGAAGGGCTTATGGAGAGTAGAGGCTTAGGCACCAGGAAGAGAGCCCAGGAGAGGCTATTAGTGAAAGTGTTGCCCAGTTGCTCAACAGAAGCCCCAGCATTTGAGATACCAGTACCAGGGAATGACCACCAAGAATAGCAGCAGTGGATGGTGTAATGGTGGAGCGGAGCCTACTCAAGCTTAAGATGACAAGCTGGGTGTGCTGCAGAGGGTGGAGTCAGATAAGTGCCCCAAACCCATTGGAGGAGCCCAGAAGATCTTTGAATGGATCCCAGGTATGGGACATGGAGCAATTCAGACTATTGGGGTTTGGTTTGGATCAGATTGAGGCTTCGTTCAAGAGGAAACAACTGGGGCACAAAGTATTAATTTCATTTGTAGAAGCCCATAGTTGAGAGACTAAGGCTTAAGAGATACAAAATTTTGAAGTGTTTGAATTTGTAAACTCATTTAAGCATTTTAAATGTTATGTTGTGGTGTATGTCCAAGACCACATAATTAAATAAGATTGCAGCTTATAGTGATGTGTGTCAAGTCGACACGTGTTAGCTTGGCACAAGCTACAGAAGAGGAAGCCTCAATTGAAAAGATGGTCTCCATAGATCTGGCAGGCCTATAGACATTTTCTTAGTGATCAATGGGAGAGGGAACTCAGCCTGTTGTGGGTAGCACCATCCCTGGGCTGGTAGTCCTGGCTTCTGTAAGAAGCAGCTGACCAAGCCAAGTACAGCGTGTCCGGAAACAACCTCTAACCAGGCTCCTGCCTTATTTGTGTTATAGTCTTTCATAATGAGTGATGTAGAAGCATGAGCCAAATAAAACCCTTTCTTCCAACTTGCTATGATGAAACACTGACCAATTGCAATAGTAACCCAACCCTAGGCAAGCTAGCAGTCAAAGTTAGTGCTCAGAAGGTTGTTTACACCAGGAGGTCATACCTGGCTGCTGAATCAGCACTGCCAAGGCTTAAAGACTTGTCTGAGGACACAAGGCCTTTACTTCAGCTTAGGATATCAGAACAACACGACTTCCAGAAGAGCACCTCAAGTTGTATTTGGGTCTCACTACCCCCAACTCACTATCTGTAGTCATTGACATTTGCAGGCAGAAAAAAGTCTCCCAGAATCCGAAGAAGAAGCCCACGTGCCAGGTAGAGTTGCAAAATAGGACAAGGTTGACACAGAACACTTCTTACCCAGGAGAAATATTGCACAGGAGGCAGAGGCCAGCTATGTTAGCTTAAAAATGCGGCCATGAAGGAGACAAGACAAAACCCCAGAGCTAGCGGAAAATGTTCGCGGTCTTCAGAGACAAAGGGACAAAGGGATTGGTGAGTAGGAGTCCTTACATCAACTGTCATTGATCACAGGAATGGAGAGATTATTGCAAAGGATCATGGGAAGTCAGTAAGATGCTCCAGGCTCAAATATGTCACAACCATGTGTCTGAGAGTAGTGTCTCTAGACCATCTTCAAATGGCTGAAAAAACAGGATCAGAGCTTAGATAGAACCCCAAATGCCAGAGGCCAGGAATGTCCCTGTTGAGAGGGCACTTCCTTTCTAGCTAACTCTCAACTCCCTTCTTCCTCACACCCAAGTACAAAAGGACTGAATTGGAATTTGCCATGGTGCTGTGTTGGCCCCTAAGAACTGAAAGAAATGATTCCGAGAGAAGGCATATGCCTTGTCCAGGTTTTAATGTCAGAAGAATTCCATCTAATGAAGAGTCTCGAACAATGAACTGATGGGATGCTGGATGCCAAAAAATTTAACTGGTCTCCCTAAAGCAGTTCCTAGGGTCTTTTTAATTCTAGGGCCCCACTGGACTCAAGTTGGTTCTGTTCCTATCTCGTGCAAGTAAATTGATTCATCTCTACCTGCAAGGAGGATACTTCAACTAATACGTTCTCATTTGGCTTCATGGGAACTTCTGAAGTTTCTCATCTGGTTAACAGAATTTCCTAGAAGGTGCTGAAGGGATCCTGGATCCCACATCTTACTTTTAGACTTGCCACTATTTGCACAGTGTATGAAGTATTTCCACACTGTAGGTGTATTTCAATATAGAACCGAGACTCTAAAGCCAAAGTTACCCTTGACAAGATGCTTCATGAATGGTGTCTGGGCGGTCTCTGCAGAGCGCAGGATACTTCATAGGAAAAACTATAGTTAGCCCATGTTACACATTGAACTGTGTGAGCAGGAACTCATTCTCAGAATTTCCATTTCTCAAAAAGGCCTCTCTCCCCCCCCATGTAAAACAGGCATCAACACACACCCCTTCTCTAGAAGGGACACCTGGGTCCACATGCAGCTTCCCCGGGCAGGCAAATCTCATTACCACCGATTCTATAAGGGGCTTCAGAATCAATTTGGATGTTGCTAAGACTGGCCAGAAGAATGCCCTCCCCTAGAGGGCCTGCCTGAAGAATGCCAACTAGCTTGCACCTTAGTACATAAAACAAGCTCCACCCCAGCACCGCACCATAGCACATCAGGTTCCACATCCCTGGTGTCATAGCAATAAGCTATTGTGATGGGGCATTAAGACTAAGGGTAAATATGACAAGTCAACATCAGATGAATTTCAAACACTAGGTGTAGGCCGAGTTACAGATCATTCCATGCTGATGAGATGATGAGAGCATGGAGTCAGACATAGCCCTGAATCTTCAAGAGAAAGAATTCACTGTCCCTTTAACCCAGAGGCAGAGTGGCTCCGATTGCTTTCCCCCCACCCCCCCAAGACAGGGTTTCTCTGTCTAATTTGAGTGCTGGAATTAAAGGTGTGAGCCACCAATGCCCGGCCCAATCCCTTCTTAGAGAGAACACCCAAAACGTCTCCACCCAACTGGGAGCTTTCCGGCTTGCATGCCCCCTTCAGCTGTACCACTCTGGGTGCTAACAATTCCAGACTCTGCAGCAGAATGTGCCTTCAGCTATGTGGTTCCTATGGAGAACCGAGGATTCTTGGGCAACTAACTGGTTTCCATGTAAACTAGGTGACCATGGAGCTTCCATATGCTCGCACCATCTCGGTGCTCTTGGGCGTTAGACTCAACACTCCCTAGTTGATAAAGACAGATCCAGATAAAGAAAAACCGCTAAAGGTTTACATTACATTTAAAAATAAATAGAGTAGCTGGTTGTGATGGCACACACTGATAAGATTTGCTAAAGAAAGCAGAGGCAGGTGGATTTCCACAGAGAAACCCTGTCTCGGGGGAAAAAACAAATGAAAGTAAAAATAAATAAAAAGTCACATAAAGATAAAAAATACACAAAGAATCTGGATACTATATGCCATATTGTTGTCTTTAAATTGATTGCTGAGAAAAGACTTACTGCTACTAAAATACATTTGATTATAAATGCTACTAAATTAATCCAACTTATACATTTAAAATGCTCTAACTTCAGGATTTGAATTTAAGGACAGGCTACTTAGAAATAAAGGTTTTGCTTGTATTTCCACAGATAATCAAAAACTGTGGATTCCTTCCAGACTAATATGGTTTGATCAAACAAGACCCCCTAAAGCTGAGACGATACAGCCTTACAGACTACAAAAAACAAGGACTTGGTCAGGTTTCTATGTTTTATCATGATCCCTATGGTATATAAACATCATCCCCAATCAGCAGAAAGCAGTTTAGAAAGAACGACGCCCATATTCCCAAATATTGTTTATAAATGTTTGTTTTCATTTAAATGAAGTTAGTTATAAATAATAAATAGTCAATCTCCTTTTAAAGAAACAAAAGGGGAATAGGATATAGGAATGAATACTTTGCATTGGTATAGATTTTCATTTATTGATACAACTTTAAGGTCAATTTTGTGATAAGTATATGTCTCCTCTTGTTTAGGTATTGTGTTCATACAAATCTTTTACCGATAATAGTCAGAACTTATAATTAGGTTAGTTAGGTTTTCTAGATATATAGAGATATATTTGAAATGGATAGTATTCTTCAAACCTTTCAAAGACCTACAGAAATATGGCATTTAAATGGTTTAGGGCTTTTCTTGGCAGTAAGACACAACTGCTCCTGGCACACGAATTACATCAGAAAGGAGAATGGGCATCAAAGAAACTCGTTATGGAGTTTGCTTTCAACATGGCAAGATTAGCCATTTGGGCAAGAAACTGCTCTTGCCTGGACTGTTTGTTACAGTGTAAGCTGAACATACAGGACCCACAAGGAAGTGACTACTGCACTTACAAAACAAGACAGTACTGAAGGGTTCCTGTTGAAATGGAGAAGTGTGCCAGACACACTATGGCCTATGGGCTGAAGATGGATGCCCCAATGTACAGAGGAACTTTGGATGACTGTCCAGGTAGCAGATGTCTCTGTCAATTCTAGAGTTTATATATTATCCTTCTATGGTCTTTGATAGAGTTAAAGACAGTTATGGTTATAGTTTTCTTCAGTTATTATAAAAGATAAGTTACCGTTCTTTTTATTTAGACAGAAAAGAGGAGATGATGGGGAAATACTTCTGTGTATGTTTATCTTATTGATTGTTAAATAAAGTACTTGCTTGGCCAATGAGACAGCAGGTTAGGCTGGACTAGGAGTCAAAGAGGATTCTGGGAAATATAGTAGAGAAGTGGTGTTCCAGGCAGGAAGTGACATAGCAAGGAGAATCATATTTAAGAAGAGGAAAAAGAAGTGTCGCTCTCTTTTTCCATTCCTGCTCCAGTGGCGGGATATGATTCACCAGAAAGGAGGGACGCCAATAAGGCATCCGATAAGGCAAGTCTCATAAAATGCATAGATGTATGATAATTGAGACTGAGCTAACAGATGAGAATCCTAGTCATTGGCCAAGCACCTTTGTAACTAATACAAGTCTGTATTCATTTGGGCCTAACTCGGTCGGGCACCTGGAGTAAAGCTCACATGTGGTGGTGGGGCTCAGGCAGCTTTTGGTGGAAAGATTTATCGTAACAAGAAAGTTCTAATTCCAAACAATGAGACCCCCACGAGGCTGTAATGTGAAACGTGGTTAAAGGTGAGCAGAGCATTGGGAAAGGACTACCCCAGGGTGTCCCAATGTTTCCAGGATTCAGAGTAAGCAGGACACTGATTTCATATCTAAAGTGCTCAAGGTTTGCCTCACGTAGGTATAATCCAAATCCGAGCCTTACATTTCCTTCTCTTGCCAGCCAGACACTCATGGACCCTACCAATCCGAGTCACAGTTTGACCACTGTTTCCTTGCAGGGTCTGTGATGAATAAGGCAACCACTCAGAGAAACTATCCCCTGGAAAGAGGCCTTATTCCCTTCACTAAGAAAAGCCAGTCATTACCCCCAGCAATGCCATGCAGTCAGGCCCATGAGAACTGTCCTGTGAGGGTTCTCAAACTCTGAAGTAGCTCTAGGAATCAACACAGAAGCACAGGATTGCCACACACACTGGTCTACACAGGAATTGTGCCTCATTCTTTCCAATGTCTCTCTAAGGAGAAGCCAATCAAGGGCTCTATGCAGAAAATCATGTTCTGCAGAGAAGGAAGAGTGGAGAGAACTTCAAATCCCAGGCCCTCCACTGGAGAAGCCAGCCAAGAAAGAACAGCATGTTGGAGGACCGCCATGGGCTCTCCCACAGAACCTGCACCCAAGGATTCCACGCATTGCCATGGTGCACCCACCTTTCCCCCTGCCACCCGTGTGGCCTGGGTTCAACAACTGCTCCATCAACATAGGTGCCGTGCCAACACCCTGAACACCTCTGCCCACACTGCCTGTCAAGTAGGAATTTGGCCACATGCATGTGGCCCTGGAGCACAACCCGCACATGCACTTTAGATCCAGTCATAGCATTGCTTCTGACACCCAAAGCCCTTGTCCAGCCACCCTGAGTTTCCTGGAGGACCTGTCTCACCTTATATCGGTGGAGTCTTTATTTCACTCTTAAAATTGGCACTTGCCCTCCTTCTCTTTCCATTGCAAGGTCCATGCACTTCATGTCTTATACCCTTTGGGTGCTGACTGACTGTCACTGGGCCAATGTTAAGGTGCTCCCTGGTTGTGCCATCTTCACGATCTGGGCCATTGCATCGGCTGTGAAGTGCAGGCCCTTTAGTCTTTTGGCACCATCCATCCCCAGCAGACCATCGACAGCCCAAGAAAAGTGGCCTGGTATCCCCAGGGCAGGCCCCTCTTCCCTTCTGGCCCACGGCCTACTCACTCAGGTTCATGGGCCTCTGAGACTCATCTGTGGCACGATTTCTGTCCCATTTACGATGTAGTTGCTCCTGTTTAGTTTGATCTGATGTTTTGGAGCTACTCAAGTTTGTCCCTATCCTTGAAAAGGGTCAAGTGCAAGTTTTTCCCCAGGGCTGGCAACTGCTGAAAGCCAATTTTCCTAAAACTCGATTCAGACAAAAGGGCATTTTTGCAAAGTGTCCCTTATTCCAAGGCTATTCCTTTTCTGGGGGAGACCTCACCTGTCACAATCTGTGATGAACTGTGGGGAGCCACAGCCCCAAGATGGCGCCTGGCTGGATGCCAGGAGACCGAGCTTAGCTGTAAACAAGCCTTATTTGGAAGCGCTTAGTGGATTTGGTGTGCCTCCTCCAGCTGTGACCTATCCGGGATGGCCAGGTGGCGTGAGCTAATTGGGTAATGAGCTTGCTTTTAAGGGCTTGCCAGGGGCCTGGGAGATATAGAAGCAGAGAGAAGCTGAGGAGAAGCTGAGGTAGAGGCAGAAGGAGAAACTAATGTACAAGGTTCCTGAATAAACTGCTTGAAGAGTCGTGGTCGTGTCCTTCTTGCTGGTCGAGGTGGACGCGACGATGAACTACATCTCTAAGGTGGTTGGGGTCTCCCTGGGGGTACAGATGGCCTTGTGTGGCTGCTGCAGCTGTTAAAGCAACCTTCCTGCCTGCTCACCTTTTCCTCATTAGTTAGCAATGGAAGCAGGCAGAGGCTGAGGCCCAGCTCCAGGAGGAGAACAGCTGCCTTCCCTAATGTTAGAATGATCCCGTCTTGCTACTGCTGCCTGTGACCTCTCCTGTCCTCACCTGATCTGTGTCCCTCTGGTCTGTATCTGGAGAACGACTGGGCCCAAATGGGTGTGTCAAGATGCCAAGTCTGTTTAAACTACTGTGTAAAATATCACATGGAAACTGAATTTCATATAAACAAATCATGGTAAATAATTTGTCTAATAAAAAAAGAAAAACATGTTTCTTCTGAATCTGCCTGTTGAGCACAGTGGGATTTCATCCATACAGTGATAACAGGTACACAGCTAAGTTCACTGCCAATGATAGGTGTGTGTATAGGGGGGTGGGTTGACACGGAGACTCCATGTTTATAGATATTTATCCCCACTATACCAAATTAGTCAAATTGCATGCCACATTGCAGCATCTATGAGCTATATTCTCTGCTGGTGAGCCAGCTTAGCCAGAGAAAAACTTGAGCTTTGTCATGCTCACACCAGGGAGGCCAGGTGTTTTACTGAAAGTCAAGGGAAAAGTAGGCAAACCTGTGTGACAAGAGACAGAACTAGGAGCTACCAAGGAGGTCAGTCCAGCACAAGCTAAAGACCTCAAGTGCCTAGTGGTGGTCATGATAGGGCATCTTCTGGAAGCACAAGCTGGGAAACCCCCCCCCCATGAGTAAAGTTTCTCTAGAACATAGAAGCAGGGGCAACAGAGCCAGAGAGCCACCCCCACACATGGGAAGTGCAGGTTCTCAGATGCCCATGTGGTAACTGGGCTCCACTAACTGATCCATCTCAATCATGCATCATACACATCCCCTCAATGTTCCCTGGTCTACAAAAGAAAACGACAATGAAGATTGAGGTAGGGGTGCAGCTAAGAGCTAGAGGCAACACACCTAAACTCGAAGGGCATTTCATTTGTAAGGCGGCAGGCACAAGTATGACTCCAGGTCAAATTCTGCCACAATATCTTTTTATTGCTTGGAGTTAAGGAGGAGACCAACACAGAATATACCTTGCAAATTAGTAGTCCTGTTTGTAGTTAAGAACAAGTTCCTGCTTGTCCTGTGTTAACCTCCTTAAAGCTAAGGTATCGAATTGTAAGTTCCTGTTCGTCCTATGTTAAATCCTAAAGGACAAGTTCTTGTTGGTCCTGTGTTAAATCCTTGCAAAATAAGGATTCTATGTGTAATTAAGCTCCTCTTTGGTCTATTGAGAGTCCTAGTTAAGGATAAATTCCTGTTTGTCCAGTCTTAAAAGTCCTTTGTTAATTAAGAAAAATAGAAACCTTATATAAGAGTTCTTGTTTTCTAGATCTGATGTAAACCCCATTCACTCAACATGTATCCTTGCCTTTTGTTCCTTTCTTTTCTTTGTATCCTAAGCAGTGTATAGCCACCATGCCTTCTCACCCCGTGAATACTTTTTCTCCTAGGAGACTTCGGGAGGCCAGCAGGGGCGCCTTCAAATCCCGATTTAGGTTGAGGCAGCCAGCTGGGCAGTCCTGTGCACCCCACAACACAGCTTGCTAAACTGTAACTGTGGACTTGGTCTTTGATCCTCAAGTCTCAGGCTTAACAAGTCTCAACCAGAAAGTTCAGATTCAGTTTTAAAGAGCAGTACTTTAGAGGGTAATGGGGGAAAGTATGGCCCCGTTTCATAAACTACTCTGAAGTACTAGTATTATAGCTATCCTTCATATAGCGATACTGCAGCAAACGTAGATCACAAAAATGATTGAGGCCCGTTTTGTTTCCCAGAAAGGTTCCAGATGCACATGGAGTATTAAAAAAAACTGACATTTACAATGAGGAAAACAGAACCACAGCACTTTTGTTGCCAGGCTGATAAGAAACTATTTGTCAGTTTATTTGAGGAGCTAGAAGCGTTTAGTGGCAAGGGCTGAGGGACTGCAGAGTCCCCAGACTCTATCCACAGTGAGCTTTATCACCTGTGTCCTGATCACAGCCAAGTCACCCCCTTACAAACGAACTCTGCACTAATGGGAGGTGAGCCACATTGATGGCCCTTTATCTTCCACAGCTGATGAGCTGCCATTTTAGTGACTGAACTTCGGGATCATTTTGCTTGCTTAATGGGATTCTGTGGAAGGCTCTGTTTAAGGTCTCAGGCTCATCCCTCATTTAATCATCAATGACTGGAACAGCAGTAACAACAAAATAAAGGATTAGTTGAGCCCTGTGGTGCCTGCTGGGTATAGGCTAAGCAACTCCCATCCTGAGGATAGCAGGGAATTAAGGCACACCTGGAAGCTTCAACGTGGTGTGTCCTTGTTTACTTTTATAGTCAAACAGGAAGAAAAACATCCTACCTCACTGGAGTTTCCTACCTCTCTTGTGCACAAATCCTCTCCCCCTAGCCACATACGGGAACTTTGGGGGAGCCGAGGTTGTGTTTTGTTTGCTTTGTTTTTTTCTTGAGAATGTAACTCACAGGTCTCTCCCTTCCCTTTCCTTCTTACCAAACCCTCCCATGTACCCTTCCCCAGCTCTTCAAATTCCTGGCCTGGAGCTTTGAGCCTTTAAGTCTGTCCTCCCCCCATTTCCCCCCCCCCAAGGTGAGGAAGGAAGAAAGCTTCTTGGCTTTCTTTTTTCAGAATAAGCCAATTCAGACTTCTTGCTATGCAATTCCCAGGGACCTTTTCTGAAAGACGAGGAGGGAGTTAAGAAACGAGGGAGAATTATAGGCTGTAGAAAGCTTCAGAGAAAGAAGGAAGCAGTTTGTGGGTGGCAAGGAGGTGAAGGCAAAAGCAGGCTGCCAGTGCAGCAGTTGGAAAGAAGAGCAGAGGCACAGCATGAGAAGAATTTTTTGCCTTGCAAGAACGAAGGTGTAGAAGTCTGGCTCCCTTCAGCCTTGGCCCCCCTGGTGTAGCTAGCTGCATGCAGAGCTCACAGATGCCCCCATGGTAGAGGAGTCATGAGGCAGAGCCATCCTTAATGGAGAACTAAGGGGAAGAGCAGGTCTGCAGCTGAGCCCCTGTCTCCTTCTTATAGACCCTCTTACTCCTCCCCCAATTAGCATAAACATTGCTCATTGGTTGAGTTCTTTCTTCTTGTCCTACTGCTGGGGCAGCTGAGGCCTTGCATTTACTCAAAACCTACTGCACCTGCCTGCAACACAAAGCTGAAGGTGAACTCAGGATCAAGGCCTAGCAACTAGGCAGCTAATCTAATGAGACAACCCTTCACTTGGGAAACCTGTGGCTTACTTAGCAGGTTTGGTGAGTGGTGAAATTCACCTTTTTCAAGCTGGGGGAGATTTGAAAAAACACAAACATCACTCCAGTTTCAATATATTAAGTAAGCCGGAAGCATGGCCTAACTGAGAACAAGGCTTGGTGATGCTACATGCTTACCCTTTACCTTAATAAGTCCTCAGGAGTTCGGCTGAGGTCTAGGTGGCCATTGACTCTTCAGAGTGTTTGCAGAATCCCCACATCATTAAATCCAAGTCAAACTCTACCTTGTTAGCCAAGGTGGCATGCCCAAGAAATTTAAATTTTATATTTTCCACCTGGGTGTCACATCTCACATGACATTCTCATAGTAGATTTCCAGGTACCAAGCAGGACTTTAAAATTTATACGCATACATACATACATACATACATATACATACATGTAACAATATTGCAAAAAGAGATAATGAATTTGAAAGAGAACAAGGAGAGGTATATGGGAGAGTTTGGAGAGAGGAAAGAGAAGGGAGAAATGATATAATTAGAATCTTGAAATCATTTTTGTAAAATAAACCTTTTTGTAAGTTATTATTTTAATCCCTCAGATTTGTGTGCTTGCAGATGGTGTTGTGATTCATGCAGACAGCATGCAATGATCTAATCAAGGTCATTAGCATTCTATCTACATAAACATTTTATATTATGTTAACATGTAATTGTTGCTTGCATTCTTAGGATACAATGTGGTTATTTTGATGCAATTATACAGCATATAAGAAACAAGTTCAAGTAGTGTTGCTCTAACTTCATCATATGTTTGGAGTCATTGAGACCCTCTTTTCTAGCTATAATATATAATATATATTAGAAATATAATACAAAATAAGTATAATATAAAATTCGTGAGTTTACTGAAGTTAGTCCGCACTGAGCTGTAGGACTTGAGAACTTTACTGTCACTGTATTTGACACTTGCTCTCTGACACCCCACTTTGGCTCCATCCCGGCTTTTAAATTTCGTCAGACATCAAGTATCTTGCTTTGTCATTTTATCACGCCTCCTTATTCACTTGAGACAAAGTCTCTTCTAAACTTGGGTTTCACTGTTTGGGGACTAGGCTAGCTTACTGACTAACAAGCTTCAGTTATCCCCAAACCTCAACACTGGGGATTTTAGGTGTGTGTAGACACACCTGCTGTAGCACAGATCAATAAGAGACCCAGAGACTGATATTGAGGTACAAACTTCTAGCTGAAGATCAGCAAAGCAAAGCAACTGGTCACTAGCTCTTACTCTACCTCAGACCGAAAGGCCATCCTGCCTCCACCAAACCTCAGACTGTAGCCTCTCCTCAGTGTGGCTAGAGAATCCTGAGACTTCAGAGTCTTTCTATCCTCAATCCCTGATACTGACTACTGAAGAGCCTGCTCCTATCTTTCATACCCTCTAGTGCTGGATTAAAGGTGTGTGATTCCAGGTGCTGAGATCATCTTTGTGTAATCTGCTTCTCTTTAGGACTGGATCAATCTTGTATAGATCTGGGCAGCCTTGGACTCACAGAGATCCATCTACCTCTTAATCCTGAGTGCTAGGATTAAAGGTGTGTACCACCACCTCCTAGTTTCTGGCTGCTGGGATCACCACTGCCTGATCTCTATAGCTGGAGGCTGACTTTGCTTTCTGAATCCTCAGGCAAGCTTTAATAAATCACAAATAATATGTCACCACACCTGTTTTTATGTAGGTGCTGGAGATCTGATCTCAGGTTCACATGCTTGTGCCATAAAAGGCTCAGTGAGCCATCTCCTGTCCACCTTCATATTACCAGCTGACCTAGCCTGTGGGGCACTTATCAATGCAGGAACCTGGGTGGGGGAGACAAATGAAGGACAGGAGACACAAAGAAGGGTAACAAGCCGAAAATGCTGATCAAGCGCTAAGTTTATTAAAGGAAGGGTAGGGTTTTTATAGTGGTGGTGGTGGTGGGTGCTTTCCAGGGTGGGGATGGTGATAAAGGAATGCTCAACCAGGCAGGAACTGTTGCAAGGAGGCAGCACATCTCTGGTCTGCAGGCCTAACTGCAGGTGGTCATTTGAGAAACAGCTCTAAGAAGAGGAAGCAGGAATTTAAGCTTGGGGGTTTTCACGATGGTGTTGCTCAGGCTCATTACCTGATAATTAGGTTGGCTCCCTGCAACCAGTCTTTTACTCAGTTCACGAACCTAGAACTTAAAAGCAAAGCATTCAGGAAATTTAAGGGTCATTTTATACTTTGCAAAAGTGTCTAAAGCATAATTTAGGTGGAACGAGACAGAGTATCAAAGCAAGTCATTTAGGAGTGGGCGGGACTCACCTCCTTTTCCTTTGGCTCCACACCCCTTCCACACAAAAGGATCTGAGTTTCCCCAAAGTGTTTGCTTGAAGGATGTGCTCAAACCTATTTATTTAGAGCTATGTAGGTTTTCTTGCTAACCTCATACTAATTGATATAGCATTTCAAGCCTGCACTTCAATTTCATGTAGTGGCCCTCCTGTGCTTGCTAGTCATACTGGGATGTCTCAATGACCATGGGATAGTTCTGGATAGAGGTGACTTTGGAGTGTGAAGCTACTGAAGTGACCAGTGTAGCACCATACTGTTCTGATTTTATCCTGACTCCATTTTGTGTTTAATGGGGCACTTTTCAACTCCCAGTGCCCTGCAGAGTCTTGGCAATACACTTGGGAGTTTCTATTACCCTGTTCATGGCCCAGTAGTAGAACCAAAACAGCTGGTATGTTTTGCCAAAACAAATGGTACATGGGTCCCCTGATGTATCTTGAGTGAGAATAGTGTGGTTCTTCTGATTTGTGCCTTTATAAATGCTGTGTCCAGCCAGGCTATGGTGGCACACACCTTTAGTCCCACTAGTCAGGAAGAGGCAGGCAGATCTCTGTGAGTTTAAGGCCAGTCTGGTCCACAGAGTAAGATCCAGGACAGCCAGGACTGTTGTACAGAGAAATCCTGTCTTGAAAAACAAACAAACAAACAACTGCTGTGCCCCTCAGTTTCTGTGCAAAGAATTCTTTGATAGTGAGAGCTTGTTCTAGATTGCTGGCTTTAACAAAAGACTCTTATTTGGCTTTATATGTGTGTAGTCTGTAACTCCCTTGCCTGGACTATGACACTATGCACTGAGGTGTTTTAGTTTCTCTGGCTGATAATGAAAATCCAAAGGCAGAAAGGAAAGGAAGATGGGACTCCTAACAATGGGGATTCGGAGCCTGAACTGGCCATTTCCTGTAACCAGGCAAGACTTCCAGTGGAGGGATTGGGACACCAACCCAGCAACGTGGCCTTCAACCACAATTTGTCCTACCTACAAACTGTGCTGGGGAAAAAGTAATGCAGAAATTGTGCAAGTAGCCAACCAGTGATTGGTCCAGTTTGAAACCCATGCCATGAGAGAAAGAGCTCACCCCTGATACTGGAGGGCCAGGACCCAGAGGCTGGATAACCCAGAGACCTAGGATAGAACCAAACATGACTGGCAAAAAAGAAAAAGTCAATGAATATTGGGTCCCAGCCCTCACGGGGTCTCTCTGAGTTGCTTGTCAGCCAATAGCCACAGGTACATCCTGTTCTCTAGTCCTGGCTGTCAGCCGTGGACTTGCCCTCTAGCATCAACCTCTAGTTGTGACACCTGGGAAAACATGGACTCTCACACCTGGGGTTTCTCCTCTGTGCTGTAAGTGTATATAAGGCTGCTCTACCCCTGGAATTAAGTCAGACAGATGCACATAGCATAAGCAGCCAGACTTCTCGTCTTTTAATTAAATCTCCAGGCTTTCACCTAATACTCAGACTTATTTGTGGTTTGGATGCCACAAATGAAATAATTTGTAATGATATTCTGCAATACTCATAGATTGGTTCTCGAGGTCAACTGTCATCGGAGAGGCTTCATCCAGCAACTGATGGGAACAGACACAGAGATCCACAGCCCAACATTTGGCAGAGCTCAGGAATCCTGGAGAAGAGGGGGAGGAAGAATTGTAGGAGCCAGAGAGATCAAGGACACCACAAGGAAACCCACGAAAAAATTATCCTGGTCTCATAGTACCTCACAGAGACTGAGCCAACAATCAGGGGCCTTCATGGGACTGACCTAGGTCTTTGCATATATGTGAGAGTTGTGTAGCTTGGTCTTCTTGTGAGGTTCCTAAACAGCGGGAGCAGGGGCTGTTCTGACTCTGTTGCCTGCTTTTGGGACCCTTTCCTCCTACTGGGTTAGGTTGTCAAGTCTTACTGCAGAGGAGGTGTCTAGTCTTCGTGCACCTTGATGTGCCATGGCTGGTTGATGTGCATGGGAAGCCTGCCCTGTTTTTGAAGAGAAACAGAGATGGAATGGATGTGATGGGTTGGGGTGGGAACAACTAAGAGAAGAGGATGGTAGACTAACTGCCTTCAGGATATAAAAACAAAACCAAAGTAATAATAAAATGATAGCAAAAATAATAATCATGATAATAAAAGAAGATGAGCACACTCTAGCTAGAGGACCAGGGTCCATGGACTCTATCATTTTCTGTTAACAGAATTGGGTTTTGGTAAATTGATTAACCCCTCTGCTTCTCAGATTACTTGGATGTAACATAAATATGTGGACCACATAATTTCTTTCCTTAAAAGGTATATTTTAGTTTTAATTATATGTATGCGTCAAGGTGGCATATGCAAATGTCCACAGAGGACAAAGGGGTCAGATCCCCCTGGAGCTGGATCTACAGGAAATTAGTTATCAGACAGGAGTAATGTGTCATCTGGAACAATAGTACACACTCAGCTGCTGAACCATCCTTCTAACTCCTGGGTCATGTGATTTCTAACATTTCCCAATTCAGCTGTTAGAGTCCATGAATATTTGAAATTTCACAATTAGACGTGATTGTCACTTTCACCCCTTATAAATGATTTAATGAAAATTCAGAAAAACAATGGATCTTTCTTGCTCAACTTTGGAAAAGTGGGTCATTGGGACAGCATTACCCAGGAGATCAAAAACCCTGGATGTTGTTTGCTGGTAAAATGTATTATAAAATTATATATTTCTTCTTAGAAGAAAAAAAAGCAGAGAGGAAACTGTGAGGCATGGACAGCTTTTACAGTCCAAATGTGAGTGGATTGTATGTGATCTTGGATTGGGTTCACCAAAACTCCACAAGGCCCCAGTCCTGCTGAGACAACCACCTTGCCTTCCTCTGTGCCATCTGGGTCAGTTGGAGCAAGCCTTTCTCACCCATCCTTGGTCCAATTGGCTTGCAACTGTTTGTGGAGATGGAAAATGCTCTCCACTGCCAAGGGTAATGTTCTAACTGAGCCAGCAAGGACCTAGAAACAAATATAGAATCCACCATGATTTATCTAGTGCCTGCTGGGTTTCAGTCCTTGGAGCTTTAAATATGCTATCTCACACCACCCAGGAATATAGTTATGCATTGCAGACTGATAATTGACAATAATCTTTCAAGTAGTTAAAGTATCCTGACTTATTTTTTAATAGAACTTTTTTGTCTTATTTCAAATGAAACCATATATGGCTACTTCTTTACTCACCTCATTTACTCTTGTACTTAGATATGATTTGTGGACGACCTACCCAGCAGTTACTGGCTCTGTGCTAAGAATAAAAAGCCTTAATGGAAGCCAATCTTGCTCTGGATGTGGGGACTCTCCATTACTCTGTGCAGGCAAGGCTAATGGAGCCTTCTGGGAAGAGTTGCTTTCCATGTTCGGAGAAGTCTAGTGTAAGGCACTTTCCCTTCTCCCCCTGGATAATGGGATGGTATTTGAAGCATGGTATTGTCTTGGGCTGGGCACAAAGGCACATAGCATGATGATGTATTAAAAAGACAGGAAAATCATTAACCTTTGTCAGTAACATTGGCTCACTGAACTGGCAACTGTTAGGTCTCATTTTAGCTTTAAATCTAGAGTCATGTGCAGTATTATATCCCTTTAGTGGCTAGGTAATTTTGAATTCGGAGTCTGATGACAAGGAGTCCAGATCCTCCTGCTTGGGGCGAGCACTCCATGGAGCCTACCAGGCTTGTGCCTTCAGGCTGGGTGCTGAGGTAAATTTGAAGGACTTGAAGGTACGTGTACAAGAGGGTACATGGGAACTCCAAGAAATGAAAGTCTAAAATCTGTGAGATATTCTGATGTATCTTCTCATGACTAATGCAATAGGAATAGAGCATTTTTTTGTTTGGTTTTTGAGACAGGGCTTCTCTGTGTAGCTTTGGAGCCTATCCTGGCACTTGTTCTGGAGACCAGGTTGGCCTCGAACTCACAGAGATCTGGCTGCCTCTGCTTTCTGAGTGCTGATATTAAAGGTGTGTTCCACCAACGCCCAGCAAGAGCATTGTTTATATAGCATTCTTGACCCACAAACTGTCTGCTCTGTCTTTCATAAGGTTATTACAAGATTTAGTAGTTTTTAGTTTCTCCATCTTACAAATACCCTACGTGAATTTTGAAGTCATGAGTTGTGGGCAGTTTACTCTATGTCATCTGTATTGATTGTGTCATTCCATTTTATTTCATCCCTGGAACATGACTTAATTTCACTGTGGTCAGAGGACATGGGCTGTTTAATAATTTCATCTTCTTGAAGGTTTTTTAGATAGTACCTGAACAAAATTCCAAATTTTTCTATATAAGAAAAGATTATTCCAGTTTAAATTGTGCATTCTAAGTGAGCAGCTATATTGTGTATTCTTTTTATTCTTTCCTCTTGCTATGGAGTAGAGTCAACACATACTGCACTTGAATGGAAGTGACTGTAATTAGTGTGCTTAAGGTTTGGTTCTTTCTTATGTTGTATGCTGGGGATTGAACTAGGACCTTCTGCATGCCAGGAAAGTGTTATTCTCAGCCTAAAGGTGCTTTTTAAAATTGTACCAAAGGCACTACTGTTATATGACATACTAGCAAGATAAGTTGTGCATGGGAGAGAGGGTGTATAGAAGCTTTATAGTGTATGCTCATGAGTATTCTTAGAAAGATAAGCATTTTATACTAAAATAAATTTAACCTCAAGGATTAGCTCAATGAATAAAGTGCTTGCTTTTCAGTCATGATGACTGGAGTTTGAAACTCCAGAAGCTAAGTGAAAGACTGGTAAGGTGCCCACCTACAATCTCAGTACTTGCAAACTAGAGATGGGAGTATCCTTGAAGTAAGCTGGCTAGCCAAGCTAGCCAAATCTGTGACTTCTGAGCTCAGTGAGGGACCCTATCCCAAAAATAAGGGTCAGAGTGATTCAAGAAAATACCCAGTGTCAACTTCTGGCTTCTACATGCATGCCCACACACTTATACCCATCTACTGTGAACATGCAGACACACATGCACAAACCATATGCATGGCAAAAAAAGCTTAACTTGAAAGAAAAAGTCAGAGTGAACGTGGTAAAACATTACAGTATCATCATGCCCAGCAGGAGTCACGGGCATAGGAGTATGTAGCTGTAATGCTAGAGGAATGGAAAGGGTTGCTGAGGTGGCCATGGAAGGGCTAAGCCAATGGCTGCATCAATAGTGAGTACAGGTGATTGGACCATAGATTCTGAGACAGAACATCATGAGTAGAAATGGGAGATGGACATTGGCGAGTCCATGAAACCTTCTGCAAACCAAAGGAAGAAGAGCCACTGAGGGTTTGAACCAAGGGTTATATCATGTTTCCCCAGAGATGGGAGTTGGCAGTGGCTCTAGGCCTTATCTCAGGAGGTATTTTCCTTATCACTGCAACAAAACACCTGATGGAAAACACATAAGAGAGATGATATTTACTTTCGTTCAGAGCTTTGGGTGTTATCAGCCGGTAGTTGTGGAGATGGCATTTTGCTCATGGTGGCACTGACCATGGTGATGGGAGACTGTGTGTTAAATTTGGAAGGATTTGGAAGCAAAGGGAAGGGTGAGAGTTACAGCCTCTCCCTACTCTTTAACTCTTAAAGGGTCACATCTGATTACCCCCCTTAAGGAGCCACAACCTCCAAAACATTCAGGCAACCAGGTGTTCAAACAAATGAACCTGTTGGAGGCCATTTCAAACTAAAATCATAAGAGATCTTGTGCAAGTGAGAAAATAGAAGCCAATTTGGAGTGTTTTCTAATTAGGAAAATCTGAAAGATCTAATTTGGTGTTTCTCGGTGTAGTTTGTACCAAGAGAAATGTGCTAATGGTACCTGTGGCCCCTGGGTAAGCATCAGTCAGTATTTTAGAGTTTGTAAGTGGTTCATAAAATTATTACACTCAGATGACCCATGTAGCTTCTGTCTGTCCACACTAATTGATGGTAGACTGCCCTGAGAAACAGGTGGCCTGCTTGTCATAGAATTTGTGTGGGGAGTACCCACACCAGATTTGGAAAGGAGCAAAACTCTAGAAACTGAATTTCAAAGCATGAAATTATGTCATAATCCAACTATCTTAATAGAAAGATGCAGAAGAAAAACCCTAATGTGGATAACATTAAAATCACAAAAATGGTTCCAGCCCACCTTCCAGCACCCTTCCTGGAGCCCCCTGAGGCCTGGAGACTGTGCACTGGGGAATCCCATCCCAGTAGTCCAATCCACCCAGAGACTGCCAGCATCATAGTCCCTTTTTCCTTCAGCAGCATGAGGTAGGCATGGGCCTGATTGTGGCCTGCCTTCTGGTGCCTGGCTCAGAGCAGCTTAAGGCTTGGGGACTACTACTGGAAATCCCATGCTGGAGATCCAGCCAACCCAGAGACTGGTAATGCACTGGTACTAGTCCCACCTTCACCCACTGGAAGAGGAGAGTCATCAGAGTATTGGACCTGCTCACACTCACTGGAAGGGAACCATGGACCCATACCAAGAGGACAGGCAGAGACTCCTCCTGCACCCACTGTAAGAAAGGATGGGAAGAAGAAAATACAAAACAAATTCAAGAACAGAAAAACCAATATAACACCACCAGAGTCTACGGACTCTACACCAGCAACACCTGAACATTCCAATACAGATGAAACAGAGAATGACTTTAAAAACAACTTCATGAAAATGATAGAGGACTCCAAAGAGGATATGAGAAAAATCCCTTAAAAATAAAAGAAAAAAAAACAAACCAAAAAGTACAAGAAATCAACAAATCTCTTAGAGAAAGCCCAGAAAAAAACAATCAATCAGATGAAGCAAACAATTCAAACCATTCAAGACATGAAAAATGAAATAGAGAAAATAAAGAATATACAAACGGAGGGAATACTGGAAATAGAAAAGCTGGATAAATGATGAGGAACTGCAGTTGCAAGCATAACCAACAGAATACAAGAGATGGAAGAGAGAATCTTAGGCATTCAAGATACACTAGGAGATATAGATTAATCGACCAAAGAAAATCTAAAGTCCAACAAATCCAGGTAATATGGGACCCCGTGAAAAGACCAAACCTAAGAATAATAGGTATAAAAGAAGGTGAAGAAACCCACCTCAAATGTGCAGAAATCACATTCAACAAAATCATAGAAGAAAACTTTCCCAACTTAAGAAAGTCATGCCAATGAAAGTATAAGAAGTTTACAGAACAGCAAACAGAGTGTACCACAAAAATATCCCTTCATAGCATAATAATCAAAACCCCAAACATACAGAATAAAGAAAGAATATTAAGAGCAGCAAAGGAAAAAAAGGCCAGGTAACCTATAAAGGCAAACCTATCAGAATTACACCTGACTTCTCTGTGAAAACAATGAAAGCCAGAAGGTCCTCGATAAATATTCAACAAAAACTAAGAAACTATGGATGCCAGTCCAGACTACTATATCCAGCAAAGCTTTCAATCACTATAGATGGAGAAAACAAGATATTCCATGACAAGACAAGATTTAAACAATACATATTCACTCTTCCAGTCCTATAGAAAGTTCTGGAAGGAAAACTCCAACCCAAGGAAGTTAACTACAACCAGAAAAACACAGGCAATGGATAATTCCACTTTCCAAACAGCCAAAAGAAAAAAATGGGTGGAAATCCACACACAATTCCAGCACTACTAACAAATCCAAAACAAACAAGATGAAAATAAATGGTCATTAAGATACCTCAATATTAATGGTCTTACCTTGCCTATAAAAAGACATAGGAAAACAGAATGGGTAAGAACACAGAATGCAGCCTTCCGCTGCATTCAAGAAACACACCTTAACCTCGAATACAGATGGTACCTCAGAGTTAAGGATTGGGAAAAGATTTTCCAATCAAGTGGACCCAAGAAACAATCTGGTATAGTAATTCTAACATCTAACAAATTAGATTTTAAACTAAAATCAATCAAATCAGATGAATGAGGTCATTTCATATTCATCATAGGAAAAATCAATCAAGATGAAATTTCAATTCTGAACATCTATACCGAAAATAAAAGGCATCCACCTTCATAACAGAAACATTACTAAAACTCAAACCAAACATAAAACCTCACACACTTATAGTGGGAGACTTCAAAACCCCCCTCTCACCAATAGACAGTACTTCCAGACAGAAACTTAACAAAGAAACAAAGGAACTAATAGAAGTTATGACCCAATTGGGTTTAACAGACATCTATAGAACATTTAATCACCAAGAATATAACTTCTTCTCAGCACACCATGGAACCTTCTCTAAAACTGAGCACATATTGGCAATATAGAAAATCTCAACAGGTACAAAAAATGAAATAATCCCCTGTATCTTACCAGAAAACCAGCTTTAAAGTTAGAATTCAACAACAACACAAATTGCAGAAAGCCTACAGGTGCAATTGCACCATTCCTGGGTCAAGAAAAAAATTTAAAAATAAATAAAGACTTCCTAGAATTCAATGAGAATGAAGACACCACATACCCAAAACTAATAGGACACTTTGAAAGTAGTGCTAAGAGGAAAGGTCATAGTACTAAATGTCCACATGAAGAAACTGGAGAATAATCACACTAGAGAATTAACAGCACAACTGGAAGCCCTAGAACAAAAAGAAGCAAACTCATCCTAGAGGAATAGACACCAGGAAATAATCAAAATGAAGCCTGAAATCAATAAAGTAGAAACTAAGAAATCAGTGCAAAGAATCATTGTAACAGGAATTGGTTCTTCAAGAAAAATCAGTAAGATAGACAAACCTTTATCCAAACTAAGCAAAAGGCAGAAAGACAGCATGCTAAGTAAAAAAATCAGAAATGAAAAGGGGGACATAAAAACAGACCCTAAGGAAATCCTGAGAATCACCATGCTGTACTTTGAAAACCTATATCCTCAAAATTCAAAAATATAAAGGAAATGGACAATTTCCTGGATAGATATCATTTACCAAAATTAAGTCAAGAGATAAGCAATTTGAATAGACCTATAATCCCTAATGAAATAGAAGCAGTCATCAAAAGTTTCCCAACCAAAAAAAGCCCAGGGCTAGATGGATTTATAGCAGAATTCTACCAGAAATTCAAGAACAGCTAATACCAATTCTCCTGAAAGTATTACACACAATATAAGCAGAAGGGTCATTGCCAAACTCTTTTTACAAGTCTTCAATTACCTTGGTACCCAAGTCGCACAAAGACACAACTAAGAAAGAGAACTACAGACCAATCTCTGTCGTGAACGTTGATGCAAAATATTCAAAAAGCACTGGCAAATTGAATCCAAGAACACATCAGAGAAATCATCCACCATGATCAAGTAGGCTTCATCCCAGAGATGCAGGGATGGTTCAACATATGAAAATCTATCAAAGTAATCCACCATATAAACAAACTGCATAGAAAAACCACATGATCATCTCACTAGATGCTGAAAAGCCTATGACAAAATCAAACACCCCTTCATGATAAAGGTCTTGGAGACATCAGGGATAACAGGAACATACCTGAACATAATAAAAGAAAGATACAGTAAACCAACAGCCAACATCAAACCAAATGGAGAGAAAACGTGATTCCTCTAAAGTAAGGAACAAGACAAGGCTGTCCACTCTCTCCAGATCTCTTCAATATTGTACTTGAAGTTCTAGCTAGAGCGATAAAACAACAAACGGAGTCCACAGGGAAACAAATTGAAAAGGAAGTAGTCAAATTTTGACTTTTTGCAGATGTTATGATAGTTTATATAAGTGACCCGAAAAACTCTACCAGGGAACTCCTACAGCTGATAAACAGCTTCAGCAAAGTGGTAGGATACAAGATTAACTAAAAAAAAAATAAAAATCAGTAGCCCTACTATATGCAGATGATAAATGGACTGAGAAAGAAATCAGAGAAACATCACCCTTTACAATAGCCACAAACAACATGAAATAACTTGGGGTACCACTAACCAAACAAGTGAAAGACCTGTATAGCAAGAACCTGATTATTTAAAGAAAACCATTAAAAAAGATGGAAAGATCTCCCATGCTCTTGGATAGGTAGGATAAACATAGTATAAAATGGCAATCTTGCCAAAAGCAATCTACAGATTCAATGCAATCCACATCAAAATACAGGCACAATTCTTTACAAACCCTGAAAGGGGGGGAGCAGGAAGGTTGAGTTGGTGGAAGAATAGAGAAGAGCAAGTTGAGAGATACCATATAACAGAGGGAGCCATTATAGGTTTGATGAGAGATGTGGCACTATGGAGATTTCCAGAGATCTAACATCAACTGGCAATCTAAGCAATAGTGGAGAGGCTACCTTAAATGCCCTTCCCCTGTTATGAGATTGATGACTACCTTATATGCCATTCTAGACCTCATCCAGTGGCTGATGGAAGCAGAGGAGACACCCACAGCTAAACACTGACCTTAACTCCTGGAACCCAGTTTCAGAGAGGGAGGAGTGAAGAGCAAAGGGGTCAAGACTAGACTGGTGAAATCCACAAAAACAGCTGACCTGAACAAGCAGGAACTCATGGAGCCCAGTTTGATGGCTGGGTGGCCAGCATGGGACTGATCCAGACCCCCTGAACGTGGGTGTCAGTGAGGAGGCCTTGGGAATGTATGCGGTTTCTGGTAGTCGATCAGTATTTATCCCTGTTGTTCTAATGGGTTTGGAAGCCCATTCCACATGTAGGGATGCTGTGTTAGTTTGGACACATAGTGGAGGGCCTAGCATGATAAGTCAGACTTTGCTGCTCCCACATGGATGGCCTCACCCATCCTAGCGAGTGGAGGATGAATAGGGTGGGGGGTTGGTTGGGGCGGAGAGAAGAGGAGGAAAAGGGAGCTGGGACTGACATGTGAACAAGCTTGTTTCTAATTCAAATAAAAATAAATTAAAAAGAGACAGAAACTGTATTCATGGCTCTGTGTAACTCTTGAGTTCTTAAACAAGCACAGAGTAAGCAGTAAGATAGATACCTTGGAGGATGTGCACTTCTGAGATCACCAACTGAGAAGCTCAGTTTCTGTTCTCACTGAACTGTCATCGATACACCAGCTAGGTAAGCCATTTAAGATATTAATAACTGTGTAATTATACTGTCAGTGATAGAAACCATAAAAGCAGAACCACCAAAGAGGGATTTTGTATCTATTGCTGTCAGAGAGGCAAGGCTGGTCACTGACTCTGGTGGGATCTCAGAGATTAATGAATTCATCTTTGCTCTACAGCCTTTCTTGAAAGTTCTCCAAGAGGTTACTTCCCTCTGAAGAGTGACTCATATTTACTAAACTAACAAGACCAAATCAGGCAATTTATTTGCCTTCCTGGGGAGACTTAGCTGCCAAAATAACGAGTTCCTTCCCTCGTGCTGGGAAAATCCATTCAGAAGCCTAAATAAAAAAGACAAAATGATGAGAGATTGTCTGATGTAAAATGAATTTCTGTGAGGTTCCAGGCACCAGACATGCATTTATGTTACAGCATTGCACTCAAATGATGACTCTACAAAAGAAGTACCCGAGGGCTAGTGGAGTCTCTCTGCCCTCACCTGCCCTAGCATGTAAGTTGGGGGTTACTTCCTCCTGTCTCTGCCCAAAGTATACAGTACTCCCTCAACACTCCACTAACAGACATTGCCATTGAGAATATTCCTGGGAGCAATTAAGATGTTGTATGATTCATTTGTTTCATATGAGGTAGAGATAAAAACCATGACAGGGCAGGTAGTATCTTCAGGCTTCTGTGTGCTAACGTCTGGTTCTGGCACTTGAAATCTTAGCATGGACCCTAGACAAGTGAATCAAACTCCCAAAGAAACTACTTTCAACCCCAACAAATCATAGAGGAAATTAAATAGTGCCTGCCATGCAGAGAGTGCTTAGAAATAATAATCACCATTTTTATACAGAAATTAATTGTTCATTCCTTTTGCGGATTATTTATGGTAAGCCACCATGGCCTTGGTATATAAAACCAATCTCTTCTTTGAGCCAGCTGCCAGAACATCCTCTCTGTGCATTTCTGAGGTTTGTGTTTCCCATTGGTGGCTGCCCAATTTTATTTGTAATGTTGGTGTCCTTTTAACTGCATTATTTCCTTTTTCTTTTTTTTTATTTAAATCAGAGACAAGCTTGCTTTGCATTTCAATCCCAGTTCCCTCTTCCTCCTCTCCTCCCCCACCCTCCATTGAACTCCATCACATCCCCTATCTGCTCCCAAGGGAGGGTAATCCCATGGGGATCTTCAGAGTCTGTCATATCATTTGGAGCAGGGCTTAAGCCCTTCCCAGCGTGTCTAGCCTGAGAGAATATTCCTCTATGTGGAATGGGCTTCCAAAGTCCATTCCTATGCTAGGAAAAATACAGATCTTCTACCAGAGGCCCCATAGACTGCCAAGGCCTCCTCATTGACATCCTTGTTCTGGGGGTCTGGATCAGTCCTATGCTGGTTTCCAAGGTATGCTGGGGTCTGGTGTCCAGGAGCTCCCCCATGTTCAGGTAAGCTGTTTCAATGGGTTTCTCCAGCCTGGTCTTGACACCTTTGCTCATCACTCCTCCCTGTCGCAACTGGATTCCAATTCTTCAGTGTTTAACTGTGGGTGCCTGCTTCTGCTTCCATCAGCTACTGGATGAAGGCTCTAGGTTGGCACATAAGGTAGTCATCAATCTCATAACAGGGGAAGGGCATTTAAGGTAGCCTCTCCACTATTGCTTAGATTGTTAGTTGGTATCATCCTTGCAGATCTCTGTACATTTCCCTAGTGCCAGATTTCTCTTCAAACCTATAATGGCTCCCAGTATTATGGTATCTCTCTTCTTGCTCTCTGATGACTCAACCTTGCTCCTCCCCCATTTTTTCCTCTCCCCTCCTCTTTCAAGGTCTGTGAAAAATTGTGCCTGTATTTTGATGAGGATTGCATTGGATCTATAGATTACTTTTGGCATGATTGCCATTTTTACTATGTTGATCCTACCTAACCAAGAGCATTCGAGATCTTTCCATTTTCTGGTATCTTCTTTAATTTCTTTCTTTAAATACTCAAAGTTCTTGCTATACAGGTCTTTCACTTGTTTGGTTAGTGTTACCCCAAGATATTTTATGTTGTTTGTGGCTATTGTAAAGGGTGATGTTTCTCTGATTTCTTTCTCAGCCCATTTTTCATCTGTATATAGTAGAGCTACTGATTTTTTGAGTTAATCTTGTATCCTACCACTTTGCTGAAGGTGTTTATCAGCTGTAGGAGTTCCCTGGTAGAGTTTTTCAGGTCACTTATATAAACTATCATATCATCTGCAAAAAGACAAAGTTTGACTTCTTCCCTCCTAATTTGTATCCCCTTGATCTCCTTTTGTTGTCTTATTGCTCTAGCTAGAACTTGAAGCACAAATTGAAGAGACATGAAGAGAGTGGACAACCTTGTCTTGTTCCTGATTTTAGAGGAATCACATTTAGTTTCTCTCCATTTAGTTTGATGTGTACTGCTTTTATTATGTTCAGGTATATACCTGTTATCCCTGATGTCTCCATGACCTTTATCATGAAGCGGTGTTAGATTTCTTCAAAGGCTTTTTCAGCATCTAGTGAGATGATCATGTGGTTTTTCTTTTGCTGTTTGTTTATATGTTGGATTACTTTGATAGATTTTCATATGTTGAATGATCCCTGCATACCTCGGATGAAACCTACTTGATCGTGGTGGATGATTTCTCTGATATATTCCTAGATTCAATTTGCCAGTATTTTATTTAGTATTTTTGCATCAATGTTCATGATGGAGATTGGTTGTAGTTCTCTTTCTTAATTGTGTCTTTGTGTGGTTTGGGTACCAAAGTAATTGTAGCCTCATAAAATAGTTTGGCAATGACCCTCCAGCTAATATTTTGTGGAACAGCTTGAGAAATACTGGTATTAGCTTTTCTTTGAATTTCTGGTAGAATTCTACAATGACACAATCTGGCACTGGACTTTTTTGGTTGGGAGAATTTTTCTGACTGCTCCTATTACATTAGGGGTTATAGGTCTATTTAAATTGCTTATCTCTTCTTGATTTAATTTTTGCAAGTGATATATATCCAGAAAACCATCCATTTCCTTTAGATTTTTGAATTTTAAGGAGTATATGTTTTCAAAGTATGACATGATGATTCTCAGGATTTCCTCAGGGTCTGTTGTTATGTCCCCCTTTTCATTTCTGATGTTTTTATTTAGCACGCTGTCTTTCTGCCTTTTGCTTAGTTTGAATAAAGGTTTGTCTATCTTACTGATTTTTCTTGAAGAACCAACTCCTGTTACACTGATTCTTTGTATTTTTTCTTTGTTTCTACCTCATTGATTTCAGCCCTTAGTGTGATTATTTCCTGGTGTCTACTCTAGAGGAGTGATTTTGATTCTTTTTGCTCCAGACCTTTCAGTTGTGCTGTTAATTTTCTAGTGTGACTATCCTCCTGTTCCTTTATGTGGGCACTTAGTGCTATGAACTTTCTTCTTAGCACTGCTTTCAAAGTGTTCCATAAGTTTGGGTATTTTGTGTCTTCATTCTCATTGAATTCTAGGAAGTCTTTAATTTAATTTTTTATTTCCTCCTTAACCCAGGAATGTGTCTCGTTCAATTTCCATGAGTTGGTGGGGTTTCTGCAGCAGTTAAAATTGCTGAATTTTAACTTTAAACCATGGAGATCCAACAGGATGCAGTGGGTTTTTCCAATTAGTTTTGCGTCCATTGAGGTTTGCTATGCTACCAAGTATGTGGTCAGTTTTAGAGAATGTTCCATGTGGTGCTGAGAAGAAGGTATATTTTTTGTGTTTGGGTGGAATGTTCTATAGATGTCTATTAATCCCAATTGACTAATAACTTTTTTTTTAGTTCCTTTGTTTCATTGTTAAGTTTCTGTCTGGTGATCCTGTCTAGTAGTGAGAGTGGGGTGTTGAAGTCTCCCACTATAGTGTGTGGTGTTTAATGTGTGATTTGAGTTTTAGTAATATTTCCTTTACAAAAGTGGGTGCCTTTGTATTTGGAGCATAGGCGGTCAGAATTGAAACTTCATCTTGAAGGATTTTACTGTGATGACTATGAAATCACCTTCCCCATCTCTTTTAATTAATATTTCTTTGAAGTCTAATTTGTTAGACATCAGGATAGCTACACCTGCTTCTAAGGGCCATTTTATTGGAAATTCTTTTCCCAACCCTTGACTCTGAAGTAATGTCTGTCTTCAAAGGTGAGATGTGTTTCTTGTATGCAGCATAAGGATGGATTCTGTGTTTGCTTCCATTCTGTTAGCCTATGTCGTTTTATAGGTGAGGTAAGACCATTGATATTGAGGGATATTAATGACCATTGATTGTTGATTCTAGTTTGTTTTGGATTTGTTTTGGTGGTGGTATTTTGTTTGAGTTTTTTTTTTCCTATTTCTGGCTTTTGGTAAAGGTGAGATTATCTATTGTATATGTTTTTCTGAGTGTAGTTTACTTCCTTGGGTTGCAGTGTCCTTCCAGAACTTTCTGTAGAGCTGGATTTGTGGGTATGTATTGTGGAAGTCTGATTTTGTCATGGTATATCTTGTGTTCTCCATCTATAGAGATTTAGCGTTTTGCTGTGTATATTACTCTGGGCTGGCATCTCTTAGTGTTGTAGAACATTTATCCAGGACCTTCTGGCTTTCAGGATTTCCATGGAGAAGTTGGGTGTAATTCTGATAGGTCTGCCTTTTATATGTTACTTTGCCTTTTTCCTTTATTGGTCTTAATATTCTTTATTTATTCTATATGTTTGGTGTTTCGATTATTATGTGGAGATGGAACTTTTTTTTTGGTCCACTCTACTTGGTGTTCAGTAAGCTTCTTGGAATTTCATAAGCATGTCCTTCTTCGGGTTGGGAAAGTTTTCTTCTATGATTTTGTTGAGTATGTTTTCTGCATCTTTGAGCTGGGCTTCTTTGCCTTCTTCTATACCAATTATTCTTAGGTTTGGTCTTTTTATGGTGTCCCATATTTCCTGGATATTTTGTGTTAAGGATTTTTTTTTTTGATTTAACATTTTCTTAGGTTGACAAATCTATTTCCTCTAGTATGTCTTCAGTGCCTGAGATTCTCTATTCCATCTCTTGTATTCTGTTGGTTATGCTTGCATCTGTAGTTCCTGATAATTTAACCAGATTTTCTATTTCCACCATTTCCCCAGTTTGTGTTTTCTTCATTGTCTCTATTTCAATATTCAGGTCTTGAACTGCTTAGATTATTTCCTCCATCTGTTTGTTTGTTTTTTCTTGGCTTTCTTTAAGAGATTTGTTGATTTCTTGCATTTTTTGGTTTGTTTTTTCTTCTATATTTAAGGGATTTTCTCATAATCTCTTTGAGGGCAGGGGAGAGGCAGGAAGGATCTGGTTACTGTTTCTGTCTTATTAAGAGTTAATTTGTGTGTGTGTGTGTGTGTGTGTGTGTGTGTGTGTGTGTGTGTGTGTGTGTGCATTCACATGAGTGCAGGTATCCACAGAGGCCAGAAGATACCCTAGAGCTAGAGTTACAGGATGTTGTTCTAAGCTACCTGACCTTCATGCTGGGAACAAAATTTGGGTCCTCTGAAAGAGTAGTATTCTCTCTTAATTATTGACACATATCTCTAATTTCTAGAGTCAGTTTCATAAGATGGAGTCTCCTTTATTGACATCAAAGCTGGGAAACATGCTTTTTGAACATAGCTCTTCTGCATGCTGGACTACTTGATACAAGTTTTAAGGGATGGGTAGGTAACAGGCATTCACAGATGGATCCCTGCATGATGAGGGGTTTTCAGGTCAATTACTCCTTGTTCCATCTTGATTGCCTTTAACAACATTTAGGAAAATCAGCATCTCTGTTCTAGAGGAGAAATCCCTAATGTCAAGTATACCACCCAAGAATTTGCATATTTTTCTCACACAATGCTCCACATGTGAGGTAACAGGTCAACTGTTGTTGGTTGGTTTTTACTCTTTGACTCTTTTAGGGGCCCACCACCTAGCTCCAAAATACACACACACACACACACACACACACACACACACACACACACACAGAACTTTTTCTTACTTACAAATACCTGGCCTTAGCTTGGTTTGTTTCTAACCAGTTTACCCTAAATTATGCTGTCTACCTTTTGCCTCTGGACTTTTACCTTTCTTTACTTCTATATATTTTACCTTGTTTCTTACACCATGGCTGGCTGTATGTCTGGGTGGCTGGCCTCTAACATCCTCCTCTCCTTGTTTTCTTGATCCTCCATCTTTTCCTCCCAGATTTCTCTTTAATTTATCCTCTCTATCTGCCATCCCTGGCTATCCTTTCTCCTGACTTGCTATTGGCTGTTCATTGTTCATCTCTTTATTAGACCAATCATGTGTTTTAGACAGGCAAAGTAGCACAGCTTCACAGAGTAAAACAAATGCAACATAAAGGAATATGACATATCTTTCTGTGCATAATTCAACAAATATTCCATAGCATAAACAAATGTAACATATCTCATAATAATACTTTACAATAGTCAACTTTAGGTGACACTTGTCAGAAGCTATCCATCTTTGTTTGTTTGTGGGCATAGTCTATCATTGGCCCAGACCTCCCCTAAATAGGCTAAAATGGCTGGCCAGCAAGCCCCAGGGTCTGCCTGTATCCATATCCTCTGTTCTGGAATTACAAGCAGATATCATTATGACCTGGGTTCTGGACATTGCACTCAGGTCCTGTGTGTGCAAGGCAAGCAATTTATTAGCAGACGTACCTCTCTAGACCATGACTCCTTACACTTTTTAAAAAGTTTTATTTATTTTTATTTTGTGTGTATGCATGTTTGCATGTCTCTGCACTTTGTGTATGCAGTGACATCAGAGGTCAAAAGGGGCATTGGATCCCCTGGAACTAGAATTAGAAATGGTTGTGAGCTGCCATGTAGGTGCTAGGAACCAGAAACTGAACCTGGATCTTCTGCAAGAACAACCACTTTTAATCTCTGAGACTTCTCTCCAGCCCCAATAAATTATCACTCTTAATTGGCTGAAACTTTCAGCCAAGCATGCTGTTATTTTTAGTAGTTTGGACCGTCAGCAACCTCTGACTTTAAAACTCTTCAGTTCTACTGCCTAGTCTTGAAGAAGCAAATGCATGGAATTCACATCACCTAATCACTGGAAATTGATTTGCTCATTCTTTCATAACATATCTTTCCCTCTTCCTTCTTTCCCCGACCATAATCACTCTAGCTTCTCCATTGCTTGCATTAGCCCAGTTTATTTTCCTCTTGGGAGATAAGACTTCCTATTTGATCCCCAAATGCTGGACTGACTGAACCATACTTCCCTCCTGAGCTTGCTTTGGCATCCAGATACAAACTAGATGTCCTGCAGGGCTTTCCTTTCTCATTTGGTCTCCTGCCTCCCATTTCTATCTTCTCTTCCTCCTGGATCTTCCATGCTGTAATTATGCTGGGGTAATGATTGTCCTTCCCTCCCACTTTACCCTTCCTTCTCCTGGAACCTCAGCTACCCCATGATCAATATAGTCATCTTTCAAGGGGCATTTCAAATACAGCCATACACATCCAGTCATTCTCTGTCTCTCCCTCTGTGCTTAAATGTCCTGTAGCTGGAGTTTCTTTCTAGCCTAGTCCTGCAGCCACCTTGTCACAAATAAGCACACAAAGACTTACATTATTTTACAAACTGTTGGCCATGGCTAGAGCTTCTTACTGGCTAGCTCTCTCTTAATTATTAACCTATAACTACTAGTCTAAGTATTCCTACATGGCATTATCTTACCAGAAAACACCAGGAAATCCTATCTTCCCAGACTCTACATGGCATCTCTCCCTGCCAGCCTCTCTCTGTCTCCTCTCCCCGGAATTCTAGCCATCTCCTAGCCTTGCCTATACTTCCTGCCCAGCTAATGACCAATCAGTATTTTATTCATCAACCAATAAGAGAAACATATACAGAAGGACACACCCCATCAATGTCCTACCTTTAGGGACTGGAGTAAAGGATCTGCAGTTAAGAACACTGGCTGCTTTCCCAGTGCACTTCCTGGAACATACATCATGGTTCACAACCTTCTCTAATTCTGCTTTGGGGGATCCAATGTCCTCTTCTGTCCTTCCCAATCAGCAGGCACTCATATGGTACATAGACATACATGCAAGCAAAATATGTACACATGTAAACTAGCAAGTTTTAAAAAGCTCTATCTTCACACATTATTTTTATTGGTGTACTTTATTTATTTATTTATTCATTTATTTATTTTGGTTTTTTGAGACAGGGTTTCTCTGTGTAGCTTTGGAGCCTATCCTGGCACTCACTCTGGAGACCAGGCTGGCCTTGAACTCACAGAGATCTGCCTGCCTCTGCCTCCAGAGTACTGGGATTAAAGGTGTGTGCCACCATCACCTGGCAATACTTTATTTTTTATTACAACATGGTGACTTATATTTGTGTGTGTGTGTGTGTGTGTGTGTGTGTATGTGTGAGTCTATTGTCTATAACAGGCTAGCCAATGTACTATGTATTTAATACTGTATAATGTACTGCATATTGCAGACACAAAAGACTACCCTAGTACTTTCAGCTCTTCCCATTGAGAGCCAAGCCCAGATGTTTCATTGTTACTCAGTCAATAATTAGGCAATGACCCTAGTCCTTGTCTCCCACTTTCCCTTGTCTTGGGACTCCCTTCCTTCAACTTCCAGGATCATGAACCTAAAAGTTTGAAATGTACACCTAAGAATAAAAAACGTTCCCCTAAATTCTTTAACTTTACCTCTGTCCCTTGTCTATCTGTACCAACAGATTTCTAGTCAACTAAAAATTACTCTGGCAACTCATCAGCTCCAGATGTTCTCTCTAAATCTGCATCCTACACCAGAGTGGCTAGCTCAATGGTCCAGCCTCACAAACTACTTGTGGTGGTTTAAATAAACCGACCTCTAGGTGAGTTTGCTTCTTTTTATTCTAGAGCTTTCAATTGTGTTGTTAATTCTCTAGTGTGACTATTTTCCAGTTTCTTCATAGGGGCACTTAGTGCTATGAACTTTCAAAGTGTCCCATAAGTTTGGATATGTTGTGTCTTCATTCTCATTAAATTATAGGAAGTCGGGCTGGAGAGATGGCTCAGTGGTTAAGAGCACAGGCTGTTCTTCCAGAGGTCCTGAGTTCAATTCCCAGCAACCATATCGTGGCTCACAACCACCTGTAATAAGGTCTGGTGCCCTCTTCTGGTCTGTGGGTATATGAGCATACAAAACACTGTATAAATAAATACATTTAAAAAAATTCTAGGAAGTCTTTAATTTGTTTTTTTATTTCTTCCTTGACCCAGGAATGGTGCAATTGTGTCTTGTTCAATTTCCATGAGTTTTGTAGGGTTTCTGTAATTTCTGTTGTTGTTGAATTCTAACTTTAAAGCATGGTGGTCTGATAATAGGGGTTTATTCCAACTTTTTTGAACCTACTGAAGTTTGCTACATTGCCAAGTATGTGGTCAATTTTAGAAAAGGTTCCATGTGGTGATGAGAAGGTATATTCTTTTGTGTTTGGATGGAACTAAAAAAAAAAAAAAAACATCCTGAGTGAAGTAACCCAGTCACAAAAAGACAAACATGCTATGTACTCACTCATATATGGATTTTAGATATAGAGCAGAGGATTACCAGTCTACAATCCATACCACCAGAGAAGCTAGGAAACAAGGAGGACCCTAAGAGAGACAGACATGGTCTTTCAGAGAAGAGGAAAGGGACAGGATCTCCTGAGCAAATTGGGAGCATGGGAGGAGGGGAGAGGGAGTTAGGAGAAAGAGAAGGGGAGAAGAGGAGGGGAGAGGAAGACATGAGGGAGCAGGAAGATTGAGTCAGGGGAAGAATAAGCAAGAAAAGAGATACCATAATAGAGGGAGCCATTATAGGTTTAAAGATAAATCTGACACTAGGGAAATATACAGAGATCTACAAGAACAACCCCAACTAACAATCCAAGCAAGTGGAGAGGCTACCTTAAATGACCTTCCCCTGTAATGAGATTGATGACCACTTTATATGCCATCCTAGTGCCTTCATCCAGTAGCTGATGGAAACAGAAGCAGACACCCATAACTAAACACTGAACTGAACTCCTGGAATCCAGTTGCAGAGAGTAGGGAGTGATGAGCAAAGGGGTCAAGACCAGGCTGGAAAAACCCACAGAAATAGCTGACCTGAACATGGGAAAGTTCATGGACACCAGACTTATAGCTGAGAAACCAGCATAGGAGCAACACAGACCCCCCTGGTTGTGGGTGTCAGTTAGGAGGCCTGGGCAATCTATCAGGGCTCTGGAAGTGGATCACTATTTATCCCTAGTATACAAAAGGACTTTGGGAGCCCATTCCACATAAAGGGATACTCTCTCAGCCTAGACACAGGGGAGAGGGCCTAGACCCTGATCCAAATGATATGATAGACTTTGAAGATCCCCCATGGAAGGCTTTACCCTCCCTGGGGAACAGAAATTGGTTGGGTTAGGAGGTTGATTGGGAGGATGGGAGGAGGGCAGAGAGAGGGAACTGGGATTGACATGTAAAACAAGCTTGATTCTAATTTAAATAAAAAAAAACAATTTCCTAATTTGGGCCACTGACTCATTCCTGAGACTAAATGCCAAGGTCCAGCAGTCAAAATTTATTAATTACCTACACTTGCAGGCCTGCCCAATCACAACTTACCAATTCATCTTAGCACAGCCTCCTGGCTTTTCTCCTTAAAACCAACTCCTGCAAAAAATCACTTGGTGCTTGCTGTTTGCCTTTGTGCGATCTAGAGGCAGCCTTCATCTCTGCTTGCTCCTCCATGGAAGTAAGTCCCCTTTGTGCTGAGAAAAGAGAGAGAGAGAGAGAGACAGAGAGAGAGAGAGAGAGAGAGAGAGAGAGAGAGAGAGAGAGAGAGAGAGAGAGATTGGGCAATGAGCATGTAGAGGTTTATGTACACATAGCCAGCCAATGGGGAAGTCAGCTGGCTATCACAACAGTCCCAATTCACTTCTGAAGATAGATGGCAGGAATCAATATTTAATTAATGTTCTGTCATTAATAGTGACTCCAGGCTGCAGGCCTCTTTCAGCCCTGATCTCAGCCACTCTATACAGTGCTGTTGTCTTCCCATGCATGGAGAATATGCTTTTGGCCAGAAACTGTGATTTTGTTTAAATGATACAAAGTTCAGGCAAACTAAAGAATGTAGTGAGCATACTCTGTTTTACAGTAAGTTGAGTTTACACAGTTTGGATTTTGAGAAGATGGGGACCTGAGTTTGGATCTCCAGGACCAATATAAATTTGGACAGATACAAGCATCTATAATCCCAGATATTGGAAGCAGATATGGAAGAATCCCCAGGAGCTCACAAGCCAGCTACCCTGGCACACACAACAACAAACAAAAGCAAGCCTTCTCTAAGAAGGTAGAAGATGAGAGCTGACATCTGAGGTCATCCTCTGACCTGTACACACATATCAAACAGGATCATGCCAAGCAGGGGGAGCAGAGACAGAGATAAACACACAAGAGAAAGAGTGGGGAGGGACTCGATCGGGAGGAGTAAGAGAAGCATGAGGAAAAGACTACTTAGTTTTAAAGACTGAGGGCAGACCCTCTTCTCTTCATTTGCAGGCTCTTAGATTGAACAGGTTGCTTCTCTCCAAAGATGGGCAAATACCTGTGTGCTTCATGCCCTATGCATTCTACAATGACTCACCAGGGCCACTGGGAAAGCATTCCATCAATAAGAATACGGAATTACGGAAGCCTAAAGAGAGGCTTGTAGCAGGAGCTACACTGCATGGGAAGAAGAAATCCATGTGGGCAACCAGAATATATCGGCAAGCCACTTGTGATTCCAAGCGTGTCCCATGGATGCCATGTAGGAGAATCACCTGGACAGAGTGGTGGTTCCTAGAAGGTCTATCCTCCAGGACCAGAGATCAGGGAGGCTGCAGGGAGGCCTAAGAACTTGATGTTCATCAAAAAGCCTAAGCCTGCGAAGCTCCATGAGGAGGATGTAGAAGGGGACTATGTTAGACCCAGGAGAGACAGGAAACCCCTTTCTCCATCTTGCTGCACATGAATCTTCCTGGTAGCAAAAGAATAGCATTTTTTTCTGGGAGTGGGCATTGAAAGTGCAGAGTGGAGGATACTGAATAGGACTGTAAGTGAAACAGCCCAGTGGTCCAAGGATGCAGGACTGAGTCTCATCTAACAGTAGAGAGAGGGGAGTTGTCTCCCTCAGGACAAAGCAAAACTACATCTGAAATGGGGTAGTAATACAGGTACTACAAACTGTGAGACTTAAAACAATAGACTTGTACTCTATCACAGTTTGGAGGTCTGAGGTCTGAAATCAAAGTCCTGACAGGGTGTTCTCCCTCTGAAGGCCATAGGAGATCACCAGGAAGTTGTCTTCACTTTCAACTGTGACTGGATATATAGTTCTCCCTTCATTTATCATGTCATATCTTATCCTCTGTGTCCCTGGATTTTCCTCTTTCATCAATCAAGGATGCATGCCATGGAGGATTAGGACTCACCCTGATTCATTTTAATTTGGCCATGTCTGTAATAGTCCTCAAGATCACATCATTCATAAGTGTTAGAGTTTAAGCTATCAGCATGTCTCTTAGTGAACACAATGGAACCAATGACAGTATCTAGGAGGTGACTTCCCAGCTCATGAACACAATTTAATTTAAATCTCACAATTAGATAATGTAATTTGTTTATGTATCCATTCTAACCATTGTCCTGTCTATTGGATATGTGCAAGCAGCACTGATAACTCTATATTGGAAATGCCTTGGTGCTTTGGCACAAGACCAGGAAATAGGATTTTGAGGGATTAGTGTATGCACAAAGCTGGACAAAGACGGACTATTTTTTACGTCAGATTGTACCAAAGAGGTCTTGAGGGACTTATGCCATTCATTCGATTTGATATCAGACCATCCTATGTAGTGCTGTTCGTTCTAGTACTTAATGGCATGAAGAGTCACTTTCATAAATACAGGTGCTCATTCATTCTGCTGCCATCACCTATGAATGTCTACTTCAAGTTATCCTCTTGTGTGTTGTAGGTGCTCATCATCAACCATGGGGCAGTTGTGGAGGGACCTTGGTGGAAGAAATTCATATGGTATTTTTGAAAGTTTTATTTGTGTTGAAGAAAAGACATAGCCTGTAGATCACATGTAGTCAATAAGATAGATTGACTGACATAAGTAGGATTTTGTAAAAGTCACCAGTGTAAGTTAGATGAGATACTGAGGAAAAACATGTGGGTAGATTTCTTCAAGTTGATGAAGGAACAAAAATCTTTGTAAAAACAAATTACTGAATTAAAAATTGGAATCCCATGGCACATCCTACATATGAAACTCCCTTTCGATTTCATAGTGTCTTTCTTTGTCCTATGTCACTTACTCTGTGAGTCTGTATACAAAGTATGTTTGGTGTCAGGAATGAAGACTTTGTATGGGATCTGTCACTCTCACATAGAATACCAGGGGAACAATGATACCGCCTTGAACGGAGTCTAAAACTAAATGTCCATTATGAAGGCCCATTACTTTTCCTGGAGAATCTCAGTTTATGCATTTTTTATTCCTTTGGAATTTCATTAGCCACCCCCTTTTCAAAAGTGCCCCACCCTACTGAAATTGTGCCACTTGGATTTAGTACATTTTCCCTTCCACATTTCAGTGAGCAGGAATTTAAATTAGTGGAAACATGCATACTCTGAATAATGATTTATTTGTCCCACAAAATAATTTGAATGAACCATTATTCAATGACTTTTAAAGTACCTCATCATCACCATAGTAACCCCATCTGCGATGATATTAACCAAGGAAATCATTTTAACTGTGAAGAATCTGTAATGAACTTAGACCTACAGATTATTTTCATCATGGCCTCATAAAACAAAATAACTGACTTGATACCCAGATGGAATGGACTTTTGGGAGACAGGGAGCAATTTTGAGATAATACCCTGCAAGATTTGGGTTCTATGGCACAAAATAAAATATGCCTTAATTACTTGTGTCAATCAGGATCCCAATATGACAGAGAAACCGAATGGCCTTTCAAACATGCAAAATTTATAATAAGGAATTGTTAACCATATGTAAGGATTACCCACTATGGAAAAAAAAGAGGTAGAAACTGCAATGAGGTTCAACTGATATATAGAGCAGAAAACACCACTCAAGGGAGGTCCCTAGGAACCTAGATACTTAGATGCTGAGCATGATGGAAAAGCTCATGTGATGTTTCATTGTTGGAACTCATTGGAAATCTTTCTTCTAAGATAATGGAAGGAACTACCTTCTGAAAGGAACACAGTGTAGTTATTACTGAACAGCCACTGCTATGAGGCTGAGGGAAGCCTTTGGGTTTGGGCACTTCTCTAAGGAGGCTTGCTGGAAAGCTCCCCTCCTTGGTGTCAGAGAAACCCCAATGCTTCGAAGTCACTGGGGTGGTGCTAATGAAGTGGAGCTCTAGAAGGATATCCTCCTGCATTCTAAGGAGATTAAATTAGTTATGCTTTCCTTGATAGACAGATGGAATGGACTTCTGGGATACAAGGCAGGATTCTGGGATAAAACCTTGGAAGACTGGGGTGCTATGCTACAAAATAAAATATGCTCTTGATCAGTAACTATTTATATCAATTGGGATCCCAACACAGGAGAGAGAAAACTTTTACTGTGATAAAACATAAATCCATAAGTGACTTAACAGTTCCAGAGGAGGTTCCCATAATGGTGATGAAGGCATGGAAGCAGGGAGCCATAACAAGATGCTGAGCTCTTCAACTTGAAAACAGGAAGGTGTAAGAATGAACTAGAAGAAGGGGTGAGGCTATAAACTCTCAAAGCCCACAATCTCTGAAAAACTTCTTCCAGGAAGGACACACCTAAGAGCCCTTCCCAAGTAGCACCACTAACTATGGGCCTAGTATTTAAATTTTTGAACCTATGTAGGATGTTTTTCATTCAAGTCACCATAGAAGACATCCTTAAGAAATTATAGAAAGCCTTGCAAGACTATCACAGACAAAAATTCTGGAGCCAGAAGTTAAATTTCCATTCCATTCTTGGGTCTTAGCCATTACTTAATGACTAAGGTTAGCATGAGTAATATATATATATATATATATATATATATATATATATATATATAGTGGTTCTCCATGATCACAGGAGAGGAAGTGGCCACCCTTCAGCACACATTTTAACCTGTGTTCAATAGTGAAAAAAATCCATGTTAACATGTGTCTCTTTCTGAGCAGTTTAGAATTATCTCACTCTCTCAAAATGTCTGGTCATTGTGTCCATAACCAATTACCCCTCTATTTTGCCAGAACACACATGACACTGCATTCTTTTGTGAGCTGAATTCATGGTTGTGAGTCAATTGGTGCATTTCTTTGCTGTGAAATGAGCTCCTTTATCATACACAGTATTGTTTGGAATGCCATGATGATGGATAGTAGTGCATGCCAGAGGAAATATTACTGGCAGAAAGGGAAAAATCTATATCCAGAATATGTTTATATTTTGGTGGGTGGAAATCTCAGACCTCCACATTATGAAAGAAGGCTGATGCAATCGACTTGTCACCAGTGGCTACATGGCCTACTTAGGAATTGGGCCATATTAGAGGCTTATTTATGTTGTCTTCTTTCCGAAGATTAGGTACTCAGCAGTAGCTTTAGCCTATATTATAAAAGGCCATTATTGCCCTAGCTGAACTCACTGGGAAGATAACCTTTGTGGTGCCAGAAAAAGTCATCCATTGAGAAATGCCAGGCTGTGGTACTTGCTAGGATACTACAATATGGGGTGGCAGGGAAATACACCAAAGGGTACTCCAGTCTTATGGGCTTTCTAGTGTCTAGAGAAAGTACTTTGTCACAGAGCTCATTCTGAAGCCACTTCCAGGGGTGAGTGCCACCAAGTCTTTGAGGGGAATACAGAAGGAATCTTGCCTAGGAAGATATGACACAATGGACAGGCATCTGAGTAGATGAGTACATTGGACCTGGATGTGAATGTAGAAGCCCTTTCTTCCTTCACTGTCCCACCAGCATCTTCTAGTAACAAAGCTTAGTATTATGACAATTGCAAAGGAGAATGCCTAAATGAGGCACTGTGTAAGTGTCAGATTGTGGGTTTGGAGATGATACTTGTAGTCAGACCATCAGAAAGTGTACTAAATGTATATGTCAAAGACAGGAGTAGTTGATCTGTTGTTGCCTATAGTTTAGATTCCCACTGATAGTTGATCTTTATTGTCAACTTCATGAGACCAAGAATCTGGGCATTGAAGTATGCCTGAAGATGGTTGTATTAATAGCACAGTTAAAATGGGCAGACCCAATCACTGTGGGTGGTGTCATTCCATGGCTAGGATTCTTGACTGTGTAATTGAAGAAGAGACTTACAGAGGTTATGTGCAGTCACCCCTCTCTGTTACTCACTGTAACAAAGTGTGCCCAGCTCCATTAAGTTCCCATTGCCTTGATTCCACTGTGATATATTGTATCCTGGATTGTGAGCAAAAATAAGTCCTTACTCCTTTAAGTTGCTCATTAAAGGTTTTTGTTTGTTTGTTTTATAATCACATCAACAGAAAATCAACTAAGATATCTATACATGCATCTTGGATTTTATTTAGATGGTTGTGCTCAAGTGTTGGTGACTTTGACTAGAAGTCACACTAAAACCAGTTTTCAACCAGAATCAGAACATATCCCCTAAGCATCTTGGTGTACTTATGATGTGATGCCATCATGAAGAGGAGAGGATCCATGAACTTGATGAGCTGGTTCAGGTTATCAATGGAGATATTCTGGTGAGGAAGACAGATGTTGAAAACAACGCAATACACCTGGCTATTTCTTAGACGTCTCATGCTTCACAGTATCAAATCAATCACACATTGCAGCAACTGGGTGAAGAATGGTCCAGTGAGAACATGGGTTCTATGGGAATAAAGGCATTAATCACACCACCAGGACACACAGTTCAATTGCCCAAAGGCCATGGGATTGGGGAGATAGAATAGGTTCTGATAAAGGATGGCTGTGACCTACTTAATTATTGATACCAAAGAGCTTCATAACAAGTAACCAGAACACAGGTTCTGCTATTAATGTAATTTTTCCTTCCCAGCACATCTCATAAAAAATAAATGGTGCTACTGATATTTTAAATTTTAAGGAAGAATTAAAACATATTGACATTATCCAGATCCCTCACCCTTGTAAATTGTGTAATAATCTGTGGGGAATAGAATTGGGAGTTAAAGAGTTTAAAATTTAAAGGCCACAGAGTTTCTAATGATAAATAAACAAAAGAAGCCTATTCAGTTTACTGTAGATCAGATACAAGTCAGGGTCTGTCAGCTGATTATCCTAGTAGTTGAATTCTCATGCTTAGGATTTTCAGAGTACAGCCCTAGCAATGGTTCAGTACCAAAATCTAAGAGGATAGAGGGACATTTCCCTTTATGTGGTGAACAGTCTTCTTGATGACTACACAGGGTTTTCTGTGGCCATGTTCCGTTTTTATAAAAATACTTTATAACTTGTTTCTTTAGCAAACCTTAATTGCATTAACAATCTTGAAAACAATTTCTCATTTAATAACCTTACAAATATTTCTAATTACTGAACCTGTTCATACATTCCCTATGAACTACTAATTTGAATGAATGATTGTAATTTATGTTCCTTTCCTTTGAATCCTGAAGCCTTCTTGACTGCACCATTTATTTGCACCACTATGATTTTGTATCTCCTATCTTTTGACCCAGTATGACTTTCTAATTAACTTCCTTCTCAGTCACCATCTTGTTCAGTTTTCATCTGAAGTTTCAAAAGCTAAACGATTTAATTCCCTTTGAGATACAATTATACTTCCTAGATGAAATAAGAGGTGGTGGGTGTTTTGTTATTGTTTGTTTGTTTTGTGTGTGTGGTTATTGCTGAGCAATGTGATTTCTTTTGTGTTTGGTGTTAACTTGGGGTGTTTTTAGCAGGTGTGTTCACCCATGCTGTCCTTAAAGCTGCTCAGGCTACTGAAATGCTTCTGGCTACTTGGTTGGTTCAAACCCATGGCACTTTTGATATAGCACTCTATAGAATGTAGAAGTGAGGTCTACATTTAAGTATTATTGTCTTTAGTGCACACTGGTGTAAAGATTTGTACACATATGCATCCATCTTAAAAGACTTCTATTAATTTTTATGTTATTCATTTATTGATCTATCTAATAAGAAATTGTAGCAATAAGATAGGATATCTATCCATAATTCCACCTCATAGTCAGTAAAATTCCATCTTTATTCCCAGCACATTCTTTCATATGCTGAAGCTGTCCTGTGTGACAATCACTGTGAAGTCCTTCCATAGCCATCAACATTCCACTTTAAGAAATTATTCTTGGTGTCTATGCTTACAGCAATATCAACAAGCTCCCCCATCCTCAGGACACCAAATGGTGGCTGTCCATTGCACAGGACTCTGCTTCTTAAGCATCTTGAGTTCCCACTGTGTAAAAGTAATTTCTCTAGAATCCCCACCTAGCTCAGCTTACATTTTTTGTTTCCCCTGCAGTGCATTTTATTTTTCCATTTCCATCTTACTTTCCCAATATGCAAAACACACAAAGTTCATTTGAAGTGGAGCCTGGATCCTCATTTTGCAAATGAAGTAACTTCAGTGGGAATTCAAATGACTTATACTAAGTGTAAGTTACTTGAACACATAGGATACAATAGATTGACATGGCCACTTGAAAGCACACTCATAACTCTAAAGCTGCAGTTCTAATTCACACTACTTTTTAATGACAATTGAAAATCTAAGTCATGTTACTTTCCCCAGGGTCAGGGTAGACAGAGATGCAGTACTGGCTGGTTTTATGTGTCAACTTGACACAAGCTAGAGTCTTGAGAGAGGAAGGAGCCTCAGTAGGAGAAATGCCTTGGTGAGATCCAGATGTAAGGCATTTTCTCATTTAGTGATTAATGGGGGAAGGCTTAGCCCATGATGGGTGGTGCTATCCCCAGAGTACTAGTCCTTGTCTCTTTAAGAAAGCAGACTGAGCAAGCCAGGAGAAGCCAGCCAATAAACAGCATCCTCCATGGCTTCCTGCATCAGCTCCTGCCTCCAGGTTCCTGCTCTGTTTCAGTTCCTGCCCTGACTCCCTTCAATGACGATTAGCTATATGGGCATGTAAGCCAAATGTCCCCTACTTGCTTTTTGTCATGGTGTTTCATCACAGCAATAGAACCCTAACTAAGACAGATGCCTTCATTAGGAGAGCCATAGAAGAGGCAGAAGATGTAACAAAATCAGTCTGGAACTTAAAGCATTTTTTCCTGAATGATCCACCTTTTACTTGTTATGTATATTTAGTTAGTTCAAAAACTGTGTGTAACCAAGTCCACTGCCCACAGGGCAGAGAAGGATAATTTTGCTTCCAAGAAAGAGAAATAAATATTTTTGGAAAACTGTTATAGTTAATTAAAACACTGAAAAATATGGAATTAGAAAATAAGTTTTTATTTTAAAAGGTCTGTATTTAATTCCTCACCACTTGATATTTATTTTCTAAATATATGTATATTGAATTTTGATATCAACTATACCTAAGCCATTTCAATACATGCTCCATTCTTGTATCTTCAATGTTCCCTAACCTCTACTGTCAAAAGCACTTATTTCCTTCCTGTGGCCTCTCATTGTTATGGAAATCTGACTCTAAGTTTCACAGCCTGAGCTGTTTCTCAAGACTCACACATCAATCAATAGATAGTATTCTGGATCCATCATAATTCTATGGTACTCTTTAGCAGTCTGTCTCTATGTGTATACATTTACATATCTATGCAAATATATGTGCTGAACTTAGAGTGTATATACTTATGTAAATAGTCTAATTACTTTCAAAATTTACATTACGTGTGTGGTGGGGGTTGTGTGGTATATGCTCATGTATGAAGGTGTGCACACTTGTGCTCACACACTCAGATGGTTGAATGTCTTGTTCCCTAATGTTTTCCACCTTAATTCTTTGAGGCAGGGTCCCACAATAAGCCCAAATCTCACCATTTCAATGAGGCTGGCAGGCAGGGAGTCCTGGGGCATGCATGGCAATGCCCAGCTTTTATGTGGGTGTTTGGGATTTGAACTCATTTTACACACTAAGTAATCTTACCCATGGAGTCTTTTCTACAGCCCAACATTGACATTTTCTGAATGGAGACTAAAGTCTTCGTAGTCTTCTTCTAGACAGCTCTGAAAGGCTTGGTGACACCTCCACCCTCTGGTTTGTTACAATGAAAGTGTCAGTCATAGATTTCAGTCCCTATACATGCCTCCTCACCACAGGACCTTTGCATGTGCTACTCTAACACCTATACTTGTCTCTCCCCATATCTCTCTCTCTCACTTTATTCTCTCTCTCTACATCAGAACATGTCAAGAAGGAGAGATTCTGCCCAGATTTTATGACCTTTGAAGTAAAACTTCCCCAGCCACACCACCAGTTTAGTGTTAGCAAGCACTATGCTGATTTCTTTCTCAACTTCAAGCCAGATATAACATCTATCATGGTAAACACAAAAATTAGCACTTAGAGAGCTAATTACTACATTCTTGCTTCATGCTTTTCTGAAATAAGTTCATCCCCTTTCTGATCCCCTACTGAAATTAGAGCAGTCTATTCTGTTTTAATGTGGTATGTTGAATAGCAGCCTCCCAGGAATGCCCGAGGCTTTATTCACAGAATGTGTGCTTAAAGCTACTTTGCATACAGAAGTGACATTGAGCATGCTATTAATGTGAAGCTCCTGAGGGGGGACCCTGATGCTACAGTAAGATAAGTATAATTACAGCGTCCTGCCAAGTGTCCAGGAGAGATAAGAAAGTAAGCAATGCAGGGTTGAAGAGGCTATGATGGCCTTGAGAGAAGAAAGGGATTATAATCTGAAGAGGCCAGGTGACTTAGAAATAGAAATAAACCTAGTGAATAGATTTTTGTTTAGAAACTAGAGAAGTAACAGATCCCTGAAAACATTAGATTTTCAGTCCAACAATCTGGTTTCTGACATGTGACCTCCAAGGAGCACAAAAAAATAAATTACTGTCCGTAAGTCACAGAGTTGTTCTTAATTTGTCATAGATATAATCAGCAGCCAACTTTAGTTACATTATTCTTCCTGAAGAGTTCAAACCCTACAAATAGGTCTATTCTTGAAGCCTATGGGTACCTACAGTACCTCAGGCAATCTGACTTCTTTGATGGTTGACTTTAAAGCAGAAGATTTTATTCTATTATTTAAGGAAGTCCTTGAGGCCTTTGTGTGAACTATAGATGAAGAGAAGTGACACAGAGAAATGCTCTTGAATTCTATGTCATTGTGTATTTCTGAAGACAATCAACATGTCAAGGGTAAGGGATGAAGTTCATGGAGTATCCTGTTGGCGTGGAATTGTGATAAATCTGACTTACCTGTCCTAAGCTAGCTCTTCCATTTACCATCTACTATGATGCCACATCTTTCCTCCTGCTCCTGATGCTGCTGCACCACCCCCCAATAAAAGATCAGCAGTGAGCAGTGCTTCATGTTGCTCATCAGAGGAAGTTATAGGAAATCATCCTACATTCCAGTTTACATTCAATGCATTTGCTGACAACTGCAGGAAATGAGCTCATTGTGGAAACTGGAGAACAATGAGAAAGGGTAGACTCCCAGTTGCCCCATGATAGTCACTCAACCCCCCTGCCAAGAGTGATTGTCAACTAATAGGGTAGTAAAGACAATAATGGAAACATAAGATGTTTCTGAGAATGTGCTAGGGGAAAATCTCTAGCCTCATCTGGTAGAGAGGGACACATTTTCCATCTCTGCTCTCATCATTATAATATGTCACACAAATTCAATAATCTAAAAGTCAGCTTTTCCCATTAAATTAGGGAGCCATCAGCAAAGTACAGTTTTGCATTATTGAGGGTGATGTTTAATCAGAATTTCATTACTGAAAGAAAACAGAAATGATGTAAGTTCTTTCACATACCTCTTATTTGTATTTACACACAATGCTGCTATTTAAAATGTAATATCACAATGTACAGATATACAATGAGTCTCTTGTTCCTCATGTGCTGCCTTTATCAAAGGAAACCAAGTTATCACATATTAGTTTCATCCTTTTTCTGGCACCAAGGCATAATATGAATGGGCCTTTAAACCCTTCAATCTGATTTTGAACTTCAGTCCACATTCATATAGAAAGAAGGCTTGGCATTGGGATGAACTGAAATTTTCAACAAGGCTCAGCTTCTTAGCTCCCATGTTATCTTCCTCTGAAATGCCTTCCTTCTTCTCTCTGCACATACAAACACTATCCTGAGGTGGCTGGAATAATTTTTCTGTCTAAAAAGAAACTGTGCAAGAAGCAATGGCATTTATTAGATCAAAGTTCCTCATGCTCCCAGGACTCGGTGCTTGGTTCTGCTAGGGACAATATTGCTCTTTGTGCTTTCATAAAATGCTATTTGAGGTCATCCTTGAGTAGTACTTTCCATCATTCCAAGACAGATAACCTTATAAAGAAGAGGTGACTCACCCCAGCCAAGGTAGTAGGAGGCCAAGCTGAAATTGCTCATCTAATTCAAGCTCCTTATTTTCTGAGCAGAGGAAGCTAAACTTTCTTTTGCAAGTGTTTCAGACTTTGTCTTTTGATGCATGTGTAACAACTTGTCAATGCATAGCTTGAAATTTCAGTGGGTTACTATTTATAGAACTTGTGAATTAAGGAGAAAAGTCTAGTCTCAAAACAAGTAGGAAGCAAAACTCTTGGGTTCTCTGTATCATAAATACTACATGTTTTGAACTGGCCAAGAACAGAGAGTGGGTGCAAAGAAGTGAAGAAACCTCTGGGACACTATGGTATTTCAAGTTTGGAATAAACACAACATAAAAAAAAGAGACAGAGGAAGAGCTCAGAGAGAATGAATGATGTTAATGCCAGAAAAACATCCAGTGTATAGTAATATGGAAACTAAGCTTAGTTAAGAAGAAGAGAGGGTCAACTGGCCACATACTACTGAAATATCAAATAAGGTATGAAGTGGCACAATACCATTAGATTCTACAACATGGCTGTCCTTGATGACTTTGACAAGTAGTATTTTCTGAGATATGGTGAAAACCTTACTGAATTGAACTAACTGGATTTCAAAGACTGGTGATGGTGAATATAGACATATATTTTAGAGTATTTCAAATGTTAGAATAAAAAAATCAAGTGGCAATTGAAATCAATAGTGCATGCTTCATGGTGTCAAATTGGGCATGCTTGATGACACCTGCTCATGTTTGACAGCAGGAATCTAGTGGAATAAAAAAAGGAATAATATAACATTAATATTGTAGAAATGGTAGAGTGATGTCCTTGAATAGGAAAGATTGCATAGGCTTGTGGTAGCAAATGGTGGGATTGGGAAAAAAACTGATGGGAGAGATGTCCTTCTGTAGATGTGTTTCTCTTATTGGTTGATAGCTAAAACATTGATGGGCCAGTAGCCAGACAGGAAGTGTAGTATAGGTGGGGCAAGACAAGGAGAATTCTGAGGCAAATATGCATGGAGAGGCCACCAAAGAGACACCATGTAGAGGCAGAAGGAGTAACAAGCCGGGGCATTACCAGGTAAGCCAACAGCATGTGGGAATACTTAGATTAATAGAAATGGGTTAATAATTAAGAGAGAGCTAGCCAGTAAGAAGCCCTAGCCATAGGCCAACAGTTTAATAATTAGTATGTCTCTGTCTGCTTATTTGGGGCCAATCAGCTGTGGGACTAGGAGGAACAGAAAACTCCAGCTACATAAGACAAACATGGTAGCATGATGGACATCAAGTGTTCACACAATGGTAGGCAGGCAATTCAGCAGCTTAACCTTGCTAAATCATTCTGGTTGTGCCTACTTTTTGTTGAAAGAGAATAAAAGGGGTAATGTTGCATAAGATGTATGCTTTGAGAAAAGAGAAAATTAAATGATGCACTGTCCATGTGAGCACTAGAATAGAAAAGAAGAGTGCTAGTGCTGAGATTCAGTGTGTTCAATGCCCCATTTGAAGTTGATGGTCACCATAACTTACGAGTAAGACATTGTTTTCCCTTCAGGAACCTTTAAATCATGTATACTAGAGCAGAGAAGCAGAAGTAAGGAAGCAATCAAATCTACAATTAAAGATGGCTGCTTTGACCACTATGTAATGTGAAAAGGGATAAAATGGATGTTATACAAGAAGTTAGCACTAATTTCTATGAAAATGAAGCTGAGCATACTGCATCCCTAACACAGGAAAGTGCATAGCTGATTGTTCCACTCAGTAGCAGTGTCTAATGGGATGAGTAATTGTTGGCAGCTGCCTTAGTTAATTTTCTGATAATGTGATAAAACACCACAGCCAAGTCAACTTAGAAAGAGTTTATTTGACTTATGATTCCAGAGGGATAAGAATTTATCATGGTGTAGCAGCACAGTAGCTAGTAGCAGGGATGGAGGCAGAAGGAAGCTGAGAACTTATATCTTCAAACGCAAACTGGAATCTCAAAATCTCACTTACAGTGATGTACTTCCTCCAGCATTGCTACATCACCCAAACCTTTGGAAAGACAAGAGGTGGATGAAGTTAGAGATGCCACATCTTATTTAGGATATCTATTTAAATATTAGAGGGGATGTGGTCACTAATGTTGATTTTCAATTTGATAGGATTTGGACCCATCAGAGATCCAAATCTCTAGGCAGGTCTGTGAGGTGTTATCTAGATCAGGTTAACTGATATGGGATAAACCACACTAAATGTGGGTGGTATCATTCAATGGGCTGGATAAGAACAAGAAAGCCACCTGAACAAAAGAATTCCCCTTTATCTGCTAAACTCCTGACTGGAGCACAGTATATTTCCAGATGCCTTCTGCTCCTACTGCCATTCCCTTCCCCCCATTGTGGACACTTCCCTGAGTTGCTTTTGTAAGGTGTTTTGTTTCAGCAATGAGACAAATAACTGCAAATAACTACAAGAAGAGAAGAATCCTTATTCCCTGTTGCCATTATCTGATGGGAAGGGATGAAGCTAACACCCAAAGAAAGCAGAGTTAACTAGTATTTCAAGCACATTTCCTTATGCTGGGACTGTCTCTGCATTTCATCATGCAAAGGAACCAAATATCTCAGTACTTCCATCCATGTTACAGAAAAGGGACCACTCTCCCATGAACTTGCCTGGGTGACAGACACAGAGAGTCAGAACATGGTCTTCTGGCTTTACAAATCCTTGTTCTTCTCATTAAGTCTGATTAGTCAGTTCAAGTATGTTTATAAAGAAATTTATTAGCAGTCTACTCTGTCAATTTCACAAACCCAGAATCTGCATGATTCCCACTTGGGGAGAAAACCTGGGAAAATTCACTTTTTTCATTTGGTCTCGGGTTGGACTTCTCAGAAAAAAATTAAGTTCAACATTTCTAGACCAATATGGCTGTTAATTTTTGTACAATGCCAACTCAACATAGTAAACTGGGATACTTTTTTTCCAAAGTTGACAGCACAGCTAAAGTTTCCAAAAATTCAAATTATATATATATATATATATATATATATATATATATATATAGACCAATAATGGCAGTATGTTATGCATCAATAGCAGCAACAGCTTTTCCAGGTTCTGCAGTCATTTGAACAAAATTATAGAGACATCCAACACTCTCCATATTATAAAAAATGTAAAAAACAAAATCCCAGAAAAACAGCACAGTTCTGTTACTCTTGTGGTACCTGGCACCATTTTTTTTTAATTAGCTTCTCAATCATCATCTGGAAGGAAACCATTCTGAACAACATCATTAAAAACAGCTTTGATAAAGCACAGTCACTACTAAGTATCATAAAGCAGGTCCACATATAAGTGAGAACATATCATGTTTGTATTTTTGTGATTGGATTACCTCGCTCAGAATGGTTTCTTCGAATTCCATTGATTTTCCTGCAAAATTCAAGATTCCATTGTTTTTTGTTGTTGTTGTTTTTTCTGCTGAGTAGTACTCCATTGTGTAAATGTACCACATTTTCTCTATCCATTCTTTGGTTGAGGGCATCTAGGCTGCTTCCAGCTTTTGGCTATTACAAATAATGCTGCTATGAACATGGTTGAACAGATGTCCTTGTTATATGAATGTGCTTCTTTTGGGTATATGCCTAGGAGTGAAATTGCTGGATCTTGTGGTAGACTGATTCCCATTTTCTTGACGAGTCGCCATACTGATTTCCAAAGTGGCTGTATAATTGGCACTCCCACCAGCAGTGGAGGAGTGTTCCTCTTTCTCCGCATCCTCTCCAGCATAAACTGTCTTTGGTGTTTTTGATTTGAACCATACTGACAGGAGTAAGATGGTATCTCAGATTTGTTTTGATTTGCATTTCCCTGATGGCTAAGGATGTGTGTCTTTTTTATATGTGTCTTTCAGCCATTTTAGAATCCTCTATTGAGAATTGTCTATTTAGTTCTGTACCCCATTTTTTAATTGGATTGTTTGGTGTTTTGGAGACTAGCTTCTTGAGTTCTTTGTATATTTTGGAGATCAGGCCTCTGTCAGATGTGGGGTTGGTGAATATCTTTTCCCAGTCTGTGGGCTGTTGTTTTTTCTTGCTGACTGTCTCCTTTGCCTTACAGAAGCTTCTCAGTTTCAGGAAGTCCCATTTGTTAATTGTTGATCTCAGTGTCTGTGCTACTAGTGTTATGTTCAGGAAGCAGTCTCCTGTACTGACTAATTCGAGGTTATTTCCCACATTGTCTTCTAGTAGGTTCAGTGTGGCTGGTTTTATGTTGAGGTCTTTGATCCATTTTGGCTTAAGTTTTGTGCCGGGCAAAAGTCTTGGGTCTATCTGTAGTCTTCTACATGTTTGCATCCAATTATGCCAGAACCATTTGTTGAAGATGTTCTCTTTGTTCCAGCGTACATATTTGGATTATTTGTCAAAAATCAGGTGTTCATAGGTGTGTGGGTTAATTTCAGGGTTTTCAACTCTATTCCATTGGTTTACCTGTCTATTTTTGTGCCAATACCTAGCTGTTTTCAGGACTATAGCTCTGTAAAGAGCTTAAAGTTAGGGATGGTGATGCCTCCAGAAGTTCCTCTATTGTACAGGGTTGTTTTGGCTATCCTGGGTCTTTTGTTTCTCCATATAAAGATGAGAATTGTTCTTTCAAGGTCAGTGAAGAATTCTGTTGGTATTTTGATGGGCCTTATGTTGAATCTGTAGATTGCTTTTTGGCAAGATTGCCATTTTTACTATGTTGATCCTGCCTATCCAAGAGCATGGGAGATCTTTTCATTTTCAGGTGTCTTCTTTGATTTCTTTCTTTAGAGACTCAAAATTCTTATGGTACACGTCTTTCACTTTTTTAGTTAGTGTTACTCCAAGGTATTTTATGTTGTTTGTGGCAATTGTAAAGGGTGATGCTTCTCTGATTTCTTTCTCCACCAGTGTGTCATCTGTATATAGTAGGGCTACAGATTTTTTTGAGTTAATCTTGTATCCTGCCACTTTGCTGAAGGTGTTTATCAGCTGTAGAAGTTCCCTGGTTGAGTTTTTCAGGTCACTTATGTAGACTATCATACCATCTGCAAATAGTTCGAGTTTGACCTCTTTCTTTCCGATTTGTATTCCCTTGATCTCCTTTTGTTGTCTTATTGCTCTAGCTAAAACTTCAAGGACAATATTGAAAAGGTATGGATAGAGTGGACAGCCTTGTCTTGTACCTGATTTTAGAGAAATTGCATTGAGTTTCTCTCCATTTAATTTAATGTTGGCTGTCGGCTTGCTGTATATTGCTTTTATTATTTTGATGTATGTTCCTGATATCCCTGATTTCTCCAGGAACTTTATCATGAAGGGGTGTTGGATTTTGTCAAAGGCTTTTTAGGCATCTAGTGAGACAATCATGTGATTTTTTTCCTCAGTCTGTTTATATGGTGGATTACATTGATGGATTTTCATATGTTGAACCATCCTTGCATCCCTGGGATGAAGCCTACTTGATCGGGATGGATGATTTCTCTGATGTGTTCTTGGATTCGATTTGCCAATATTTTATTGAGAATTTTTGCATCATGCTCATGAGGGATATTGGTCTGTAGTTCTCTTTCTTAGTTGTGTCTTTGTGTGGCTTATGTGTCAAGGTTATTGTGGCCTCATAAAAAGAGTTTGGTAATGACCCTTCTGTTTCTATTGTGTGGAGTACTTTGAGGAGAATTGGTATTAGTTGTACTTTGAATTTCTGGTAGAATTCTACACTGAAGCCATCTGGCCCTGGCCTTTTTTTAGTTGGGAGACTTCTAATGACTGCTTCAATTTCATTAGAGGTTATAAGTCTATTTAAGTTGCTTATCTGTTGTGATTTAGTTTTGGAAAGTGAAATATGTCCAGAAAATTGTCCATTTCCTTTAGATTTTCAAATTTTGAGGAATGTAGGTTTTCAAAGTATGACCTGGTGATTCTCTGGATTTCCTCTGTGTCTGTTATGAACCCCTTTTCATTTCTGATTTTATTAATTTGCATGTTCACTCTTTGTTGTTTGGTAAGTTTGGATAAAGGTTTGTTTATCTTGTTGATTTTCTAGAAGAACCAACTTTTTGTTATATTGATTCTTTGTATTGTTCTCCTAGTTTCCATTTTATTGATTTCAGCCCTCAATTTGATTATTTCCTGGCATCTGCTCCTCTGAGGTGTATTGGCTTCTTTGTTTTCTAAAGCTTTCAGTTGTGCTGTTAATTCTCTAGTGTGATTATTCTCCTGTTTCTTCATGTGGGTGTTTAGCTGTATGAACTTTCCTCTTAGCACTGCTTTCAGAGTATCCTATAGGTTTGGATATAATGTGTCCACATTCTCATTGAATTCTAAGAAATCTTTAATTTCTTTTTTTATTTCTTCCTGGACCCATGAATGATGGGGAACGTACTGTGTATGTTTATCTTATTGATTGTTAAACAAAATACTGTTTGGCCAATGAGACAGCAAGTTAGACAGGACTAGGCATCAAAGAGGATTCTGGGAAATGTAGTAGAGAAGTGGTGATCCAGGCAGGAAGTGACATAGCAAGGAGACTCATATTTAAAGAAGGAGAAACAGGAGAAACAGGAAGCGTCGCTCTTTTCCCCTCCGCTCCTGCTGCAGTGGCACAATGTGATCCACCGGCAAGGAGGGAAGCCAATAAGGTGTCTGATAAGATAAGTTTTATAAAATATATAGATTTATGATAATTAAGACTGAGCTAACAGATGAGGAATCCTAGACATTGGTTAAGCAGCTTTGAACCTAATACAAGTTTCTGTGTATTCATTTGGGCCCTAACTCAGGCGGGAGGCTGGAGTAAATCTCACACGTGGCGGTGGGGCTTAGGCAGCTTTTGGCAGAAAGATTTATCATAACACATGAATTGTTCAATTAGGTTTACTTAATTTCCATGAGTTTGTAGGATTTCTGTAGTTCTTGTTGTTGAATTCTAATTTTAAAGCATGGTGGTCTGATAAGACACAGGGAGTTATTTCAACTTTTTTGTACTTGTTGAGGTTTGCTATGTTGCCAAGTATGTGGTCGATTTTAGAGAAGGTTCCATGTGGCACTGAGAAGAAGGTAAATTGTTTTGTATTTGGGTGGAATGTTCTATAGATATCTGTTAAGTCCAATTGCACCATAACTTCTATTAGTTCTTTTGTTTCTTTGTTAAGTTTCTGTCTGGTGTTCCTGTCCAGTGGTGAGAGTGGGGTGTTGAAATCTCCTACTATAAGTGTGTGCGGTTTTATGTGTGATTTGCATTTTAGTAATGTTTCTTTTACAAATGTGGATGCCTTTGTATTTGGGGCATAAATGTTCAGAATTGAGACTTCATCCTGATGGATTTCTCCTGTGATGAGTAGGAAATGACCTTCTTCATTTCTTTTGACTGATTTTAGTTTAAGTCCAATTTATTGGATATTAGGATTGCTACCCCTGCTTGGTTTCTTGGGTCCATTTGATTGGAAGATCTTTCCCCAACCTTTAATTCTTAGGTACCGTCTGTCTTTGAGGTTGAGGTGAGTTTCTTGTATGCAGCAGAAGGAAGGATTCTGTCTTCTTATCCATTCTGCTAATCTGTGTCTTTTTATAGGGAAGTTAAGACCATTAATGTTGATGGATATTAATGACCATTGATTATTGTTCATTCTTGTTTGTTTTTGATTTGGTGATGGTGGCAAGATTATGTGTGGGATTCTATCCCTTTTTTTCTTTTGACTGTTGATAAGTTGGGATTATCTATTGCCTGTTTTTCTGGTTGTAGTTAACTTCCCTGGGTTGCAGTTTACCTTCCAGTACTTTCTGTAGGACTGGATTGGTGGATGTGTATTGTTTGAATCTGGTTTTGTCATGGAAAATATTGTTTTCTCCAACTATAATGATTGTAAGCTTTGCTGGGTATAGTATCTGGGCTGGCATCCATGGTCTCTTAATGTAGGTAGAATATCAATCCAGACCTTCTGGCTTTCAGAGTTTCCAAGGAAAAGTCAGGTGTGATTCTGATAGGTTTGCCTTTTTAGGTTACTTGACCTTTTTCCTTTGCTGCTCCTAATATTTTCTCTTTGTTTTTTATGTTTGGTATTTTGATTATTATGTGGTGAGGTGACTTTTTTTTTTGTTCAGTCTATTTGGTGTTCTGTAGGCTTTTTGTATTTTCATTGTTATGTCTTTCTTTAGGTTGGGAAAGTTTTCTTCTATGATTTTATTGAATAAGTTTTCTGCGTCTTTGAGTTGGATTTCTTCACCTTCTTCTATACCTATTATTCTTAGGATTGGTCTTTTCACAGTATCCCATATTTCCTGGATATTTTGTGTTAGGGATTTGTTGGACTTAAGATTTTCTTTGGTTGATGAATCTATTTCCGCTACTGTGTCTTCAACTCCTGAGATTCTCTCTTCCATCTCTAGTATTCTGTTGGTTATGCTTACATCTGTAGTTCCTGATCATTTACCCAGCTTTTCTATTTCCAGCATTCCATCAGATTGTGCTTTCTTTATTATCTCTATTTCAGTTTTTAGGTCTTGAACTGTTTCCTTGAGAGATTTGTTGATATTGTATTTTTTGGTTTGTTTTGTCTTCAATTTCTTTAAGATATTTTCTCATGTCCTCTTTGAGGTCCTCTATCATTTTCATGAAGATGTTTTTAAGGTCATTCTCTTCTGATTCATCTGCATCATGATGTTGAGGTCTTCCTGGTGTATGGTTCCTAGTCTCTGGTGGTGTCATATTGGGTTTTCTGTTGTTGGATGTGCTTTTTACCTTGTCCTCTTCTCATCCTTTCTTCTGGTGGGTATAGCAAGTGTTTCTTGTTCTCCTGGTTGGTGTGGGACCACGATTCCCTTCTGGTAGATGCAAACAGATCCCATACTCTGATGCCGGTCCTCTTCTCGTGGATGGAGGTGTCACTGTTACCCAGGTGTTGGCAGTATTCGGGTGTGCCGGGTCATGCCGGGTCGGCAATTGGAGGCAGAGCTGTCACCGGGCCTCAGGGTGTTGGATCCAGCTCCTGACTCCATCCAGCACGCAGGTCACTTGCCTCAGATGACTCTGAGCAGTAATGACCCCCCCTTCCTGTTTAATTTCTTTCAGTGTTCAATTAGATCTCTCTACCACTGATTGTCCTGTGGGATTTTATGGTATACTTGTTATGTGCTTTATGTTATAATATTTGAAAAACTGTTCCAATATGGGAGCATTGTCTGCTTTTATTTGTGGAGGTATGCCCATAATGATCATTACCTCTATCAGGTGTGTTATAACAGAATTGGCCTTTCAGAGCTAAGGGCAGTAGCCCATTGAAACCCTGAAAATGTGTCTATAGTATGATGCACATATTATAAACTTCAAAATTCTGGAAAGTGAAAGACATCCATCTGCCAGACCTCATTTCTCCAAATGCCATTAGCCTTCTGGCAATGGACCTTGATTATAGAATGAACATGTAGGACAGTTTCTCACTATCTCCTTGTCTTCTTGCCAAGTGATGGAAAATCCTTTTTATAACCCTTTGCTATTTAAATGGTGTATCTTATGAAATTCTGAGAGGCTTCTATTAGGCTTCCTATTAATAAACAATCAATACAAGAATACAGTCTAAATTAGGGTCCACACAGTCTACATGTTTGTCCAATATTTTATTTTCCACCAATTGTAATTCTTTTTCCCCCTTCAGCTGATAATATTGGTGGACTGCTTAAGTCTTTGTCCCCTTTAGGGCCATTTTTAAATATCTTCTACTCCAATTATTGTCTGTAGTTGAGAAGTTTCCCCTAGCAATTTCTGCAGGTCATTAAAAGTTTGATAATGATCTCTTATAGTTTGTACTTTTTTTGGCCTGATTTTTGTAAGTCTATTTTATAACCTAAATAATTAATAGAATCTCCTATTTGCATCTTTTCTGGAGCAATTTATAATCCCCAATGAGGTATAACTTCCTTTACTGTCTCAAACATCTCTTCTAATGTTTCTGTCTTACAATCCGACAACAGTATATCATCCATATAATGATATATTATGGATTGTGGAAATTACTTACAAATTATCTCCAAAGGTTTTGGATGAAATGCTGCCACAAGGTATGACTATTTAACATTCTCTGTGACCAACTTTCCACTGAAATCTCTTAACTGGCTGTGAATTATTATGAGTAGATACACTAAATGCAAATTTTCCCTATCCTTTTCTTGTAATGGTATAGTGAAGAAGCAATTTTTTAGATCAATGACAATGATTGTCCATCATTTAGGAATCAAGGAAAGCAAAGGCATTCCAGGCTGTAGCGAACCCATAGGTTGAATTACTATATTGATGGATGTAAGGTCTGTCAGCATCCTCCATTTACTGGACTTCTTTTTGATAATAAATACAGGAGAATTCCAAGGGATGATTGATTCTTCTATATGCCCAGCATGTAGCTGTTCCTGAACTAACTTTTCTAAAGCCTCTAGCTTCTCAGGCCATTGTCCTACCCAGACAGGTTCATCTGTAAACCATTTTAAGGGTAGAGTTTTTGGTTCCTCTGTAGGTTTAGCATGTGTACTTTGTTTCTGTACAGCCTGGATGGTTGCTATCTGTTTTCCATAGTGCCTTACTATATTTTGTTTACCATCTAGAGGTTGTATATGATTTGTATCTGATACTGGAGGAATGTTAATCTGGGTATTTCATTGTTGTAAAAGTTCATGACCCCAGAGATTTATTGCCATATCTGCTACATGTGGCTTTAACCTTCCTCTCTGCCCCTCCAGTCCTATACAGACAATCCACCTCATACCTTGGCATACTTTAGATAAAGTTCCAATCCCTAAAAATTGAACATTCACCTGTTGTAGGAGCCATCTCTGAGGCCAGGGCTTTTGGGTTATAATAGTCATGTTCGCCCCAGTGTCCGCCAAACTGGTAATAACTTTATTATTTATTCTTACTTTTAACTGAGGCCTCTGATCCTTTATAAAAGTTTGCCAAAATATCCAGTTTTTGTCTCCTTCAGTCCCATTTGATTCCTCCTCACTAGCCAAACTACCATCTAGAGTGGTACCATTCTTTACAATAGGCAATGTACTAACTATTTGTCCTGTGAGAGATTGTCCTCCACAGTGACTGGGAATGACCAGACCTTTGTCAATGTGTGGGCCTTCAAGAGCCCCCCCAAGGAGTTTCCCCATTATAATAGGTTTCCTTGTATGTCTCTGGTCAATCTACATAGTGCATTCACATTTTCATAGGCTAGAGATTGTTTGAGTATTTTTCTATAGTTTCAATCTGCTACCTGTAACTTTACTGCCCTGGATAGTCCTTGTAAAAAGTCAGTGAACTGTTCTGTCAGGCCTTATGCTATCTTGGTATAGGGTTCTACAATTTCTCCTGGTTCAGGAACCTTGGTCCAAGGCATTTAAAGCTGCTGTCCAGCATAAGGACAATATGTGTTCATTATATGCAGCCAGAGCCTGTGGGTCATCATAAAGACCCTCACCAAGAATCTTATCCTGTGGAGCTTCATAACCTTTCTTTAAGCCTTGAAGCTAGAGTGCTTTTGCTCCCTCCTTCCATAAAGTCGTCTACTGTATTTGAGATGAATTTTCAAGAACAGTTGATATTAGGCATTCCCAATCTATGGGCATTACTCTATTAAAAGTTGCCCATGAATTTAATAATTCTTTGACATAAGTGCTATGGAGACCATATGTGACAACAGCCTCCTTAATTGCTTTTAAGTCTTTTAGTTGTATCTGTTCCCTGATATGTGACATGGTCATTTGGATATTTCTTAGATGGTGATTTTTGTGACATAGTTAATGGGAAGACCAGTGGTATACACATAACAACCTTAGGAAGGTTTTCCTGATGTTTGATTGGAATAGGTGCATCAGATTGGGAGGAATCCGATTATTAGTCATCCAAGGCTTGGAGCCTAGAGGCCACTGTTTCATGAAGAGATTGAATCTCATGAATCATATAAGATTCTAAGAATTTCATAGAATCGTTAAGTTTCCTTGTTTCTTCGTTTACATGTGCTTCTAAAATTTACTATTCTCATTCTTAGATAGTATCTGAATCACATGTAAATTGCCTTCTAAATATCCAATCCTAGACTCCAGCTTTTGGCCTATAGCAATAGATCCATCAGACATGGAGGGAATTGTCTGTGCCAGTTCACTAATCCTGTCCTTATTCTTAGCTACCTTTCCATTTAAGGCATCAGACATGGAACAAATTTTGCTTTCTATTTGGTCATGAGATTGTTCTATCTGTGTTAGTTATGTAGCATGGCCAGATTTAGTATCTTCAACTTTTTATGTAGTAAACATTTCATTTCTTTCATTTCAGACATCAAGTTTTCCTGGCTGGCTTTTATATCTTGCATCCAACTTTCTAAGCTGCCCATAATTCATACACTTCTTTGTCCTTTTCCCTGTGTCTCAGTCCTCTGGTTAGAGATATCACATGAACTATGAAGCTGACTGCTAACATAATATATAAGTATGTTATCAGCAATTCATAAGCCGCCTCTAACATCAAATTCACGTAAGAAGCAAGAATATTCCCAATGGTCTGCATTGTCAGATATCTGCCATTGTCACAGAGTAATAAACCTTAGTTATTATTACCATGTAAAATATGAGGCTTTTACCTTTCTATGGTTTTATTTCAGCTCAGTAACTGTTTGACCATCAATGGGGCAGGTGGCTGGTTGTGGTGGTGCAAGTGTGCCTTGAAACAGAGTTCAGATGAGGATGGTTAATTTGTTCTCAAATCAATCTGAAAAATATCTGAATGGTTTTTAGACCAAGTTAGAACAGATGGAAGGAATGGAGTTTTGTCAAAAGAGAAGGCGTTTGGAAACCCATAGGGCAGTAGCCAATTCTGAGCAGAACAGAAGGGCAGGGGCCTCAGGTTGGGGAAACCCACAGAACAGCAGCCGGTTGAAGCCACACTCTGGCAGGCAGACAGACCCGGAGAGGTGGGGCAAATTTGTAGGTATGGAGTCCAAGAGTGATGGTGGTGGCAGTGGCATGTGTCCTTGCTTCCTCTGGGAACCTCGGGTTGAGAGTCCTGTGGAAAATATGCTCAGCAAGGCAGATAAGGGATGAGGGAGCAGCAAGGGATGGGAAGGCGGGGCAGTACCTGTGAGAGACCCTCAGAGGGCCTCAGGTTGGGGATAGGCCAGGGGTCGTGGGGGTGATACCTCCTTTTGACACCAGATATTGATGATTACAAAGTGGGGTCACAGATAAGTTGATAAACGGTAGTTTACTAGGGGAAAATACTTACACAAGGGAACTAGTGACCAAGTTTCCACCTGAGCAGGATGGACCCAGAAATGCTTCCCAGTCAGCTCAGCTGAGAGAGAGAGAGAGCGAGAGCGAGAGTGAGAGCAAGAGAGAGAGAGAGAGAGAGAGAGAGAGAGAGAGAGAGAGAGAGAGCACCATCCATGTACACACCTTTCTCCTTCTTAAACCCTTGTTATGTAACTCTGACCACGCAACAGAGGGTGTGGTCAGCAGTACCTCTAATCAGGGTTTCTTCCTACAGATCTGATAAACTGAGCTTCAGATAAATGTTTGACCCTCCAAAAGCAAGCAAACAAAAAACAAAACTAGTAAGAGAAATCATTTTTCCTCTCCTTTTAATTCCTGCCTCATTAACTATGGTGCGGGGACAAGATGGTTGGCTTAGCATTGCAGGAGACATCTTGATATTGTGAAGCAAGACTTCATCACTCAGCAATGGAAAGCACAAAGGTCAAAGAAGTCTGTGAGATTAATGACAACCTTTAAACAACAGGGGTCAATATTGGGACTTTCGTTTCTGAGCTTCTTAGTAACTCATATGAATCATATGGTCTATTAGTGAGACATCCATTTTTACCACCAGTAAATTTGTTCTAAGAACACTCTTCCCACAAGCAAAGTCCTTTATTTTCCAATGAAATCTAAGCCCCTTAGAGGCACGAAATATTGTGGATTTTATTTACTACTATCTTTTTGATGCTCAAAAGAGCTTCGGAGTATGACAGATATAAAATAAATATACATTGACTATATAGCAAAACAAAATTTAACATATTATCTTTAGGAGTTTATACACTATAAACATCTCAACAACAGAATTGTCCTGAAATTTCTTTAGAATTATCACTCTAAGAACAAACAAAAGCCTCACTAATTAATTTCAAACAGACTATCTGTGTCTCATGGTACATTCCTTGAATGCATCAAGAAACTTTGGAATGTTTTGTTAACAGTCTCCAACCACATAATACAGGCTTCTTGAGTCATAGGTTCAGTGAATTAGCTGTGTGTACTTTTGAATGTTTCACAGGAGTTGTGAAGTTTAGAATCATTTCTGTGTTACTACCACTTGTTCTGACCCATCAGCCACATGTATTTAAATTTTTTTCTTATGTTTAGTTCCTATATTGAAATAAAAGCCCCAGAGAATATGTCTAGATGATGCAGACCTGAATTCCATAACCTGGCTTAATTTTTATCTAACTAAACTTTCTTCTGAATTAATAGTCTAAATTTCAGAAATATCATTTATCTAGAATAAAGTAAGACAAATAAATTCCAGGAAAATTTTTTTCCAATGCAGTTTCTCAGATAATCCATGTCATCTAGAAGAATATTTCTCAAACATGATGTTGAGTGTCTGGTGTGTATCCATGAGCTGGTATCCATGAGATGTATCATGGTAATTTGATGTTAATAACCATTAAAAAGCTAATATACTTTGTTTGAATGATACTCTTCATAAACAACTCAGAGAAAATCCAGCGTTACTTTTGGACAGCATCTCATCCTTATGCTGTGATTTGTCTTCTTAAAGTGTTAAGTTTATGCCATGCACTTCCTGGACCCTGCTCTATGCTCTGGAAGCTGACCTGACATGAGCACTTCAAGGGGACCCATTGCAGATCCAAGCACTCTCTTCCAAGGCCTCTTTTCCTATGTTTATGTCCTTTTTTAATATGGCTTATTGCTCTTGCAGCAGGAAGTGTAATTTATCCACATCCCTTCTCTCCATCCTACAGAATCAGAGCTGCTGCTGACTTACTTTGACTTCCTGGATGCACCATCGGTACTTTGTGTGAGTTCTCAGATTAATCCTGAAAAGGCTATGCAATTCCTTTGTACTCTCTAGGAACCCTGATCTTCCTTATTGGAACTCTCCTTCAGCTTTCTTAAGAATGAGTGATCAGGTGAAAAGAGACATGCAGAAGGAGCAATACCATCTGTTAGACAAGTGATTAGGACCCTTTTAGGCCATCATCCTGCCCCAGGTGAATTTTCAGATGTGTTAGACCAAATGAGCAAATAGAAACCACTCCAAATTGAAGGCCTTCTGAATTAAATTCAAAGAAACTTCAATAATGTTTCCAATGATTTCAGAGCCCTGGACACAGTAATATGTTTCTTCCAAGGTCAACTTCAGGTTACTATTATGAGAAAACCTAATGTTCAAAGGATCACCTGAGCTTTAGATACAACATTCCTCATTTGTTCAAGCTTCTCTACCCACTGGCCAAATGAGCAAATAAAATTTTCCCATGGGACTAAGAACCAGAAGAAATGGCATTCATCAGCCTATGCTATCACCAAAACTTCCCAGTCACTCAAGTCAAGCAGCCCAGGGAGGGTAGGCTTTGCAGCATCTGTGGAAGCCCTTAGCAGACCATGACAGAAGAACTCCAGAACAGACCTTGAAGAATTTCAAGTGAAGCTATACCACTCTCTTCAGATATTGTTCTTTCAGAAGCTTCTAGATTTCTACCAGCCAAGCACAGAATGCTTGATCAGAATTCACCAAGTTACTAAACCACTGATGTATCCCTACAGATCTGGATAGTGTCTGTTCTGCAAATGACAGTGGTGGTCTGTGGGTGTGGATCTAATCCATCATCATTTTGAAATATTGTGCCAAAGACTGAAACAAGAGGCCTGAGGCTACATAATCTGCTTCCAAGAGCATCTCTCTCTCTGTCTCTGTCTCTCTCTGTCTCCCTCTCTCCCTCTCTCCCTCTCTCTCTCTCCTCTCCTCTCCTATTCCCTTTCCCTCCATATGTTGTCTTTTCTATCTCTATTTAGCAACCACTGCCTCACACTTCCTATGTCCAGTTGACTGAGGAAAAAATACAGGTCTAATTAATAGATGGTTCAGCACAAGATTGGAAAATGAACAAATTCAGCCACATTCACAATGAGATGATTAACTAATGAAGGGATATTTCTACAAGGATTCAGAAAATTAAACAATGTACTCTGGCTATTAAATTTGCACATATACATCCATACATGCCTATATTAAAAGAGGTCTATATTTGCACTGGATCATTCACGTTGCATAAACTTTGACAAGAAGGTAGACACTTGAAAGTACAAACCTGGAAATGAGGTATCAGGGAATTCTAGGGAAGAAGTATGTGAAATAGCTTTCTGAGAGTCCTATCTGGGGCAATATTTGTATCATGTGTGATTGCTTACCAAAGACAAGCCTATTAACGCATGGAAGAGAAGCCTAATAATCAGGAATATGTAGTGACTGACACACTGATTGACACTCAACCTTTTCAATCTGTCTTTAACCAGCGGACCTGAGATAGAGAGCATGGTGGTAGGGATGAAATTCTATGAGGACTCAGAGATATGTCCTTAGGACTCCCATTAGGTGTTCAGCTTGCACCACTTTGCAGCTGAATGAGCAGGTCTCTCAGACTGAGTTGCATGGTTTCTCTGGTCCTTTTAATCCTCCAAGAAGACAAGTTTAATTCCATGCATGGGTTCATTGCCTCATGGCCTTCTCAATCTCATGATGCTTCTGAGGCAGTAAAATAAAGGCAGAATGAGGTCTCTGAATGCCCATACAAAATGTCTGTGGGTTTGAATAAGAAAGAAAACAAGGCAGAAAACAAGACTGGAATATTGGGCCACACATAAAAAAGCCAACAGGCAGGTGTGTGTGCGTGTGTGTGTGTGTGTGTGTGTGTGTGTGTGTGTGTGTGTGTGTGTGTGTGTGTGTGTGTCCTGTGTGAACTGTTCAACACAGAGTGGGTATGCTATGGCATGACATGGTCGTTATTTAACTTGGCACTCTTACAAATTTTAATTTTCCACCCCTAGATCACCTTCTTCCCCAGCAAGGGAAATGTTGGGAGCCTCACTCATGCTGCCAATGCATGAAACAGTAGGGTGAGAGCTTACAACCTGTGGCCTGATGTGAGATTTTCCTGGTGGTATCTGGAGACAACACCTATCTCCAAGCAGAATGGCTGACCTGGTGCCCATGGAGAAGAAATCCAGGGGAAGTTGAGCTCTCTACTCTCACAAGCACACAGGCAGACAGGGACACATGGAGCATTGTGCCAGCATGAGCTTACTCTGGTTGACAGGCTGGAGCAGTGGGAGGGCCATGTGTCACCAACTTTGTCTGTCTCATGCCCTGACTGCTATCCTTCTACTACAAGGTTCAAGTCAATCCAAATCATTGTCAGTATATATGGGATCTCTGCCAAGAAACAGGAATGATGGTGAGCCCTCAGCCATGTTGGACCCCAGAAAAACTAGGAACCATGGGGGTAATGGAGATGTCACTAGAGAGTTCTGAGTCAGCTCAGGGAAAGGACTGACCAAGGTGGGCTAATCCTTGACTGAAGGCAGTAAAGAACATGAAGCATGGATGAGCAGGCTTCTTGGAGCATGAAAAGAGCATGTCTCCCCTAAGACAGGATCAAAGGAAGCCTATAATCTAAAATACTTCTCAAAGCAGATGATTTTCTGCATATTAATACACCAAGGATGATCAGAAAGGGATATGTAGTCAAGAGTCTCAAAGAACTAGCTTCACTTCAACTGCCTTGTGAGGAATTCCTTTTTAAGAACTGTTTTTATTAGTTGTTTGAAAATTTCATCTTTTGACGTATTCACCCCTCAACTCTTCTCAGGTCCATTCCTCTTTCCTAACCACCCAAGTTCATGTTCTGTTTTTTTCCTTTTTAACCCATGGAGTTCAGTTGGTGCTACCTATATACAGCTGTGTGGGGCCATCCACTGAAGTGTGGTCTTAAAGGCCAACTCTGTCTCTCCCAGCAGTTATCTGTTACCAATAGGTTCTTGACCTGGGGTGGGACTCTGTACCTACATCCCGATCTCCATGCCAATATTCCATTTGACTTGAGCTTGTACAGGGTCTGTGCATGTTGTTATAACCCAGCAAGTTTATCTGTGCAACTGCCAATCACATGTGGCTAAATAGGCCCTAAGTCCTAGTGGAGAACCTACCCCTAGTATGCACTTCAATGGACACAGAATTGAACTGACTCCTAATGACTTATCACTATACCCATCCATTGATGAATCCCTTACCCTTACCTTTCAGCAGAAAAACATCCTTTTGTAGTGAATGGTGATAAACATATAGATCCTCAACAAGATATAGAGACTAGGGGACTAAAGAGTGGTTAGGCCTACATAGGACATGTAAACCACATCCCCTCCTACCTGGCTTAGGGATTATTTTGGAAGGGAGGGCAGAAAGATTATAAGAGCAAGAGGAGGTAGATGACTACAGAATAAAGGAAAACAAAACAGTGATTTCTGTTAAGTATTTCTTAAGGACATCTTGTGCATGTGCATCCATATTAAAGCCATTAAGTCATTCTCTTCCCAAAGGAGCAGCAATAGTGATGAAATGCCCCCAACAAGCTTAGAATAAATCAATGCAGCTTATTTGAAAAACAAGTTATGGATCCCCCAAAATACCACCTCCCTGCAGACTAAAACCTGACAAAAATTTACTGATAGACACAAGGCAGATTTCAATAATAGAGAAGGGTCATGAGCTCCAGGCAGGCACACTGGGTACAAGAATCATCAGTTTTCATTCTATTAAGTTAGGGATAAACAACCCCAATCTATGTACCAAAGTGATGCTGTGTACTTCATGAAGTATTTTTAAGTTTATCTGAAAAGATATTAAGCACAGAGAAATAGCCAAAATGTTTTCAAGAAAAATACCATGTGTAATCAACCTGTCCTTGGAAGCAACAAATGTAGCAGATTTAAAATAATCTAAACAGTTGGGTACTATTCTAAAATTGTACAGGAAGACCGAATAAATCAGATAATCTACAAACAGACCCAATTATACAAAGTTAATCATGTTAAATGTCATATTTAAAGTTAGCACATTAAAGAATGAATCAATGATTTTTTGAAAATTAGTATGTTCTACATAAATGCCAACTTGGATTCTCATCTAACACTGTTTACAAACCATTGTAGATACAATGCATGTATTGTGAAGTACTTAGAGAAATGTTACAAGAAAAGAGCCCTTATTTTTAAAGGAAAGTAGTGGGCTTTTAAAAGTAGAGAGAGCTCAAACATTTAAAAGGAAGTCCTGGGTTTTACTAATGGAAGCTGTAATGGTGCATGCATCAGCAACAACAAAAATTTGCTGGTTGAAGGAAAACTACAGAAACACGAGTTCCTCTAAGACGTGTGGGAATAAGTCCTATAGTGATAACTAGTTACTGGAGGAAATGAGGAAATCCATGAACTAGGGTGAGGTTTCTCTTTAGTCTTCTTTGTCATTGAGCTTGACAGTAAGTTCTACAACTTGAGGTTTTTAAGAGAATGTTTGAGTAAGTGCATTGAGACATTGAAATTGGGAAGCATATTTTCTGATGGGCCAAATCTCTAAAGCACAGAAGGCAGGAGACGCCAACATAAATCAATGGAATATATCTTACTAAATCCATCAGACTAAGGACATAACCATCACTGTGAAGAGGCAATTTACAGAGTGTGAATCCTTCAGAGTAGGGTTCATATTCAGAATATTCCCTGAGTGAACATACACAAACAACCTAAGTAGATAAAAAGATATTAGAACAAAACAAACATTTCTTAGAAGACACACAATGGGCCAGTGGGTCCAATAAATGTTCAACATAACCCATCATCATGGAAATGTAGGCAAAACCCACAGAATACCACCTCATTCCAGTGAGGATGGCTGTTAGTAAATAGGGGACCATGGAATGCGTGTGCCATGAAAGCAGAAGGAAGGACGATTTGGGGAGAAAGGAACAAAACAAGCAGGAGAGAGTTAGGAGCAAGAGAGAGCAATGAGGAAAGATACTGATAAAGACAAAGTATGGTGGGAAAAAGGACACACTATTTGAAGAATATTAATCAGCACACCCATTACAGAGAGCAAGGCAGAACTTCCTCAAAGGACTAAAAAGAAAAATTACCTTGTGACCTAGCAAACCCACCAATCTGATATATATCCAAAGAAATGAGAACAATATGTCAAAGAGAAATCTGCCTGACTCCCAGGCTCCTTGTATTACTAACCACAATGATCCCAGAAATGGAGATAGCATAAGCATGCATTATCTGGTAAACAGCCATACAGAAGAGAATACTATTCAACCAGAAAATGAACATGATGCCATCATTTCCAACAACATGAAAGGAAATAAAGATTGTGAAGTTAAATGAAATAAGCCACACAGAGAACAATAAGAAAACATGCATTCCCATTCTCAGTCATACTGAATATTAAAAAGTGGATGTCATAGGAGTTGAGAGTAGAATGGCAACCAACAGAGACCAGGGAGAGCAGCAGGCAGAGAAGGTGCTTAACAGATACTGAGTTATGGGCAAGGGAGGCCACTTCAGAGAAGCTATGGCAACCATAGAAAATGGTGATTTGTATTTATTTAAAAATATAGATGAAAAGATTTTGAATGTTTTCATAGAGAAATATCAATGTTTCAGGATGTCTGCATGTCACACAATGAATGCCTGTATCAAAGAACTATACCCCACAAATATATATAATTACATTTGAATGTATTGTAAGAAAAACTTAATTTTTAAAAGACCCAATAAAAACAAAATATGTCAAAGTATGTCTCTATCACCATAATTTAAAGTGACAAATACAGTATTCTGAAAATTATTTATGTAATCAAATCAGCTCTCTAAGCAGAAGAACCTAACTAAGCATAGATAACCAACCTTGAGAACATAATCTATACAAGAGTGCAGTTGATTTTCTTATCATTCCATCTTCTTGTTTGGTCCAGAACTCAAAGGCTACCTGTCTCTGCCTCTCCAAGTACTAAAATTAAATGGATGCTCTAAGTTGCCTAGCTGCAGAATAGTTTCATTCATTCGAAACACCCAAAAGTTTAGCTACTTACTATGAAATCCTTTTTGTGTTCCTGGATCTGTGGGTTTGTGCCTTGGGCCGGACTCCACTTGGGCAGCTCTGCACATCCAGCCAGGGTGGCTAGGTTTGGCTGGGGGTGAGCTTGTTCTCAGATTCAAGAATGCAGAGTTCCAATGGTAACTTTGCAGAGCAGCAAGGTTCATCACCATAGAGACTCTGTCACCTACAAACCCAGACTGTCTTCATGGAAACCTGTCAGTAGAAGAGAAACTCACAACTCCTCTAGGGGCCCAGGCTTAGCATAACATGGCATCATAGTTTTCTATTGGTCAAAGTCAGTCAGGAGGTAGAAAAATAAATTATATTCTTGATATTCTGAAAGTGCTAAAGAATTGTGCTTGTTTGTTTTCCAGTCTACTGTGAAGTCCCTATTAGATATTGTAAAATGCCAGCCAGTGTGATGGCTCCATCTGGAAAGGCACTTACCTCAGAGGACTGGCAACCTGAGTTTGATGCAAGAACACATGGGATTTGGAGTAAGAAAACTCATTCACCAAAGTTATCCTCTGATTCTCGGCATGTACCATGGTAAGCATGCCCTCCTAACACCCACATAGCAGATTCATTAATAATAATGATGATAATGATAACATAATTTAAAATAATTTCAAAAGGCACTCAAAAGATTATAAGTCCCATGAGGATTTGTATGTATAATTTTCAGTTTTAGAGTTTCAACAAATTGAATGCCAACTGTAGGCTGTAGTTCACAGACCAAATCGTATCTGCTGCTTCAATGTTGTTGATGTTTAAGTTTTCTGAATTCATATTAAAATAGCAGGGTTTAATAGTGATGTCTGAGAGCAGATGGCCCCCAGAGTCTGAGCCTATCTGGGAAATTTGTTGTTTACAACTAGCCTGTGATATTAAGATTGTATATGCATCTTGTTCATGACCACAATGAAATCAAATGTCTGGTTATACTGCTTTAATTCTCTGTAACCAGTGAGGGAAGATGAAAGTGAATGACCATGTAATGATGAGTTTGTTTGTCTAGAAAAATAAATGCGAACATAGTGTACTGTCTGCACAATTCTAAATTTTTTACTAGTTCAGAAAGAGACAGGTGAAAAGAGATGGAGTCTCCTATATTGAGGAGAAGCAAAGGAAGTCCCCACCCCTTGGTGTCCTTGGCTGTCAGGACCACCTGGGTTATCACTAGTCATTCCAATACAACAAGGTAGCTTTATCTCCCACATTAATGTTATCACCAAATGTTACTGTTTTACTTACATTTCTCTTTAATGTTCTCTTTGTTCTGTCATTATGTTAGATAGTGTATTGTGTCTATTCAGTTATTCTCTCAAGGGAAGATCAGAGGCCTTAACTTTCCCAGCCCCACTTCTGGCACAATCCACTTGGACTATGATAAACCTAGAGTAGATGTGAGGAGAGAGGATGTCTCCTCCCATCTGGGTTTCAGTTAATATCTAAAACAGAGTATCTTAACCTGTTTGTCTGTGTCCATGTCACAAAGCTCAGATGTGAGCTTCACCTCTAAGAAAACCCCTTGAGCGGTGGAAGGTGAGACATAACATCAAGAAGAGACAGACAAAAGTCACAGAAACAGACTGAAGTTAAAAATAGATGGTTCAGCATAAAGCAGTCAATTAATTGAACATAATAAACAGAAAAGATTAGTTGAACAAGCAGACTCAGCAGGCATCTTGGACTCCTCCAACACACCTAGCAGAACACATGATCTTCTCAACTACATTACTGAGGGCACAGCAAAAAGCCCTCTGAATAAATGAAAAAGTTAAGACAAACAAATATGCAAAAATGGAAAGAAATTGGAATTTATTGACAGAGGGAAGTCTGGATGGCCACTGTAGTACATACCTGTATTCTACCTACTCTACAGGGTATGTCAGGAAATGGGATCCAATTTTGAAACAGTCCTCATCTCAAAATAAATAATAATAAAGTAAAAATGTTAGAGAAATATACAAATAAGTTAACATTAAATGCTGCATTGTTAAGAAACTAGTAGGTGAAACTCAAACATTTCAAAGAAAGTATGAAATAGATTGAGACTAATGGAAACAAAACAAGTGCATTCATCTAAAAGCATGCTAAGTGGGAAACTCCTCTCTGTAACTTCAGTATGGAGAGAGATCACAAATTGATAGCCCAACTCCCTATCTAAAGACACTAGAAAAAGAAAAGTAACCTAAATGAAAATCCGGAAAATATATAATTGACACCAAAATAAAACCAGGAAGACAAAAGCAATGGAGGAAACCTTCTGTTAGTTAAAGGGACCAAAATTCACAAGCTCATAAGTAGACTTCCAGAAAAAAATGAGAAAGAAAAGTATAGAATCACAAATTAAAAGGGAGATGCCACTAAGACTGAACACATGAGTGGCTATAAGGAAATTTCCTGTTTGTTCAAATAAGTTGAAAATCCTAATAAAGTAGACAAATTCCTAAAGAGGCAGCACTATAAAAACTGAATTAAGGAGGCAGGGAGATGACTAGTTCTTTAACAAAGAAAGTGATTGAGTTAGCAACCACAAAACATCCAGGTTGGATAAGCCAAGGATCTGATGTCATCCTTTTGAGTTGTGCCAGTTGCTTAAAAAATTAAAACCAAGTTCTCCGCAGGTCTTGCAAAACATGAACAAAAGAAGACATTCTGACTCATTCTATAAAGCAAATAATATCCTATTGGAAAAATCAAGCAAATACCTAAAGAAGAAGTAAAAATTATAGATGAATATTTATTAAAGAACATACATCTAAAATCCTCAACAAACAAACCAAATCCAGCAACACTTAAAAAGGAATGTACAACCCTGATATTAACCCACATACCTATGGACACCTGATTTTTGGCAAAGAAGCTAAAATTATACAATGGAAAAAGAAAGCATCTTCAACAATGGTGCTGGCATAACTGGATGCTGACATGTAGAAGACTGCAGATAGATCCATATCTATCACCATGCACAAAACTTAAGTCCAATTGGATCAAAGACCTCAACTTAAATCTAGCCACACTGAACCTCTTAGAAAAGAAAGTGGGAAGTAACCTTGAATGAATTGGTAAAGGAGACTGCTTACTGAACATAACACCAGTAGCACAGACACTGATATTGACAATTAATAAATCAGACCTCCTGAAACTAAGAAGCTTCTGTAAGACAAAGAACACAGTCAACATGACAAGAAGGAAGCCCACAGAATGGGAAAAGATCTTCACCAAACTCACGTCTGACAGAGGGCTGATTTCCAAAATATACAAAAAACTCAAGAAGCCAGTCACCAAAGTACCAAATAATCCAATGAAAAAGTGGGGTACAAAACTAAATAGAGAATTCTCAATACAGGAGTCTAAAATGGCTGAAATACACTTAAGAAAGTGTTCAGCATCCTTAGCCATCAGGGAAATGAATATCAAAACAACTCTGAGATACCATCTTGCTCCTGTCAGAATGGCTAAAATCTAAAACACCATTGACAGTTTATGCTGGAGAGGATGTGGAGAAAGGGGAACACTCCTCCACTGCGGGTGGGAGTGCAAACTTGTTCAGCCACTTTGGAAATCAGTAAGTCGGTTCCTCTGGAAAATGGGAATCAGTCTACCACAAGATCCAGCAATCCACTCTTAGGCATATACCCAAAAGATGCACATTCATACAATAAGGACATATGTTCAACTATGTCATAGCAGCATTATTTATAACAGCCAGAACATGGAAGAAACCTAGATGCCTCTCAACTGGAGAATGAATAGAGAAAATGTGGTATATTTACACAATAGAGTACTACTGAGCGGAAAATAAAAACAATAGAATCTTGAAATTCACTGGAAAATGGATGAAACTAGAAGAAACCATCCTGTGTGAGGTAACCCAGTCACAAAAGACAATCATAGTATGTACTCACTCATATATGGATATTAGACATAGAGCAAAGGATTACCAGCCTACAATCCACACCACAAGAAAAGCTAGGGAACACGGAGGACGTTAAGAGACACACACATGTTCCCCCAGAGAAAGGGAAATAAACAAGATCTCCAGAACAAATTAAAGTATGGGGGAGTGGAGAGGGAGTTAGGAGAAAGAGAAGGGGAGAAAAGGAGGGAGAGGAAGACATGAGGGAGCAGGAAGATTGAATCAGGGGAAGCATAGAGGAGAGCAAGAAAAGAGATCCCATAACTGAGGGAGCCCTTATAAGTTTAAAGAGAAATCTGCCACTAGGGAAATGTCCAGAGATCTGCAAGGATGACCCAACTAACAATAGTGAAGAGGCTACTTTAAATGCACTTTCCTGATAATGAGATTGATGGCTACCTTAGATGCCATCCTAGAGGCTTCATCCAGTAGCTGATAAAGTGGAAGCAGACACCCACAGCTAAACACTGAGCTGAACTATTGTAATCCAATTGCAGAGAGGGAGGAGTAATAGCAAAGGGGTCAAGACCAGGCTGGAGAAACCCATAGAAAAAGCTGATGTGAACAAAAGGTAAGCTCATGGACCCCAGACTGGTAGCTGGGAAACCAGCATAGGACTGACCCAAACCCCGTGAACATGGGTGTCAGTTAGGTGGCTTGGGCGACCTATGGGGCCTCTGGTAGTGGATCAGTATTTATTCCTAGTATATGAATGGATTTTTGGGAGCCCATTCTTCATGGTAGGATACTCTCTCTACCTAGACACACAGAGGAGTTCCTAGGTCCTGCTCCAAATGATATGACAGTCTTTGAAGAAGCTCCATAGAAGTCTTCACCCTCTCTGGGGAGCAGAAAGGGGATGGGATAGGGGGTTGGTGAGAGGCAGGGGAGGAAGAGAGGGAGAGGGAACTGGGATTGACATGTAAAACAAGCTTGTTTCTAATTTAAATTTTAAAAGAGAAAGAAAATTACCTAGCCCATGAGAATTCCCTTTCCCAAACAGGTAAGAATAAATGGCACATTTTTATGTTTGTATAGCATCATGAGGAAAAATAAAAGTGTTTAAAGTGGATTCTTAAAAAAAAAAAAGAATTATACAAAACAATCAACTGCAATTGACCCCAGGGATGCAAGGTTCAATACACAGATCTGTCAAGATGATACAATGTTTTGCAAAACCGCACTATATAATATCAACGTGAGATAAAAAAAAAATCATTTCAAAAATTTTCCACATGCTCTCTGAAAAGAAATAGCCAACAGCTAAGCAGAGAAGCAAACCTTCTCTTTTGAAGAAGAGCACCTATGAATACCTGTAGCAAATAGAATAATTAATTGTAAAGGGTGGAAGACTTTTCCATGAAGGTCAGAGCCCATGCTTGCCCTTCTTTCGACACTAGCCTGCAGGATATGGCCATGGCATTAAGCAAATGCCATAAATGAAAGCTTAGATTGGAAAGTGAGAAGATAATGGACTTCTATTTATAGATGGCATTACCTGATATGAGGAAAAATTATAAAGACTTCAAAAGTATATTAATGCTAATGAATGTAGGAGAAGATAAGATTGGTACACAAAATTGATGGCTTTATACTCTTTGCATGAAATATCTTAAGATGAAACCAGGAAAGTGATCATATTTACAATAGTTTCAAATGAATAGAATGCTGAGGAAAACATTATTTAATAATGCATACAATGTTTACACTCATATATTAAAAACTTAGTTGATATTCATATACATGAATCATTTATGAACTCGTAAGAATAATCTCGTGAAGAATACAAAACAACCTTAAATGTTATGCACCTAAGTAGAATTTATTTTTAACTTTCCTTTTATTTACTCTTTGTGTTTTTCACATCAAGCATCTGGATCTCACTCATTGTCCCTGTCCCTTCCTGTCTGCCCTCTGACCTTTCAGCCCCCCCAAGTAAAATAAAATTTAACAGAAAAGAAAAATCTCATCATGGAAGCTGTAGTATGACATACTGAGTCACACAAAATATCCTTTTGTCCATATATCTGTACTTCCGAGTACTCACTGCAAAGAGTCATTAGTCTGGTGTGAAGACTCTATTTTCTGCTATGCCATCAATACTAGGCCCTCACTGGAGCTCCTTCTGTGTCAAGGATATGCTGCATTGGATCTGCATGACATGACCCTTCATGTGCACTACCAGTGTTGGGGTGGGCCCATTCATAACCCTGGTTATGATCATGGGTAGTTGCAAGGTTGGTCAGCCCATCAGCTCTCCCCTGCCCTCACCAACAGGGTGAGCTCTCTAGCATTGCCCTTGCTGTTCACCTTATGATCAATGAGCAAGAGATGGGGCTTGTTCTCTTGCTTTCATGACTTCAGGGTCAGCTCACCCACAACTACACCATCAAGGTCAGGTCTACTGTGTTGCCCAGGTGAGGTACAGGGGCCACTCTCCTGAGTGCTGCAACTCAAGAATTTAAATCATAATGCCAAAACTGATAAACGAGTGCTACAAGCTACAAGACCACACAGTAATTATACAGCCATCATATTATGAGACAATGCAGAAGAATTAATTCTCTTAATGGATTAAATCAATAAAAAAAGTTGTATTTGGTGTTACAGTCTTGTGAATGAAGTGGTGGTTTCTTGCCGTAGATTCCTCCTGTACCTTATTCTTTTTGGCAGCAAACTTGAGATTTACTTCCCACAGTTCAGCACTATCTGATCATTTACTAGGAAAAATTTCTCCCATGCATTTGGAATTTACTAATTACACTCCCTAGCTATGTGTAAAATCTGTTCTCCATTAACAAGTCCAATCTTACTGATTATATTCCTTAGCTATGTATGAGACCAGTTTCCCACTATCACATCCTGGTTCCCCTCTCCATTGTAATTGCAGAGCTCTGCCTTCCTGAAATTATCCTTATTGACAGGCATTTGGTTATTGTTTAGGGCCCAGGCAAAAGCATTCCATCTAAGACATTCCTAGATATTCAAGTACATAGAATTGCTATCCGCCCAAAGTTGTTGATTCATGGCTGCCTACATGGATGGAAAAAAATAAGCATGCCCTGGTTTTATCTCACTGGCAAATAGAGAGGTGATTACCTAAACTAACCCTGCACTAAAAATTCTCAAACTTCTTGTTTTATTAACTCAAGATCTTAGCTCAGAAACTTAATGTTCCCTCCTGGTTCTCCTGTGAAGATAATGACAAAGGTAATCAGCCCATTTGCTTGTCCTCAGGGAAAAAGTAAACTTTCCTGAAGGCTTGTACTGCCAATGAGGCCAGAGCATTGGAGGGGGCCAGGTTTTATTTCTTGTGCAAATTAAACTTAGACCCTCTTCTTGACCTACAGCCCTTAGTTGTCCTGACCTGCAGGACAGCAACCTAGAGCAAGAAGTCCAGGGTGGGGAATGGAGACAAAACACTCTAGAGAATGACCACAAGGCAGGATTCTGATCAAGTGGTGAATTTCATTTTTTTTTCCAGGCTAGCTTACATAGTCAGTAGTATGGGGTAAAGGGGAGTTTATTGCCCCCGCAATAAACTTACCTCTTGTTTTTACATCAGCTGGACTGGACATTGAGTTTTTTTGGGGAAATGGTCCGATTTGTGGAGACTCCTCTATCTGAGGGTCTTTCAGCTGTATGGCTCCCAACATATTCCCCCTTCCTTGTATTAAAGGAAAAGGCCACGTTTTGCAGCAGAGGGGGATAGAGGCCTGTGCCGCCCCCCCCCCCAGCAGATTGGGCAGGGTAGACTCTTGTGTACCTAGGACAGGTACTAGGATTCATCCTGGGGATTTTATAGCCCAATGTTCTTTTTAATTATATTTAAGGCAATTTAGGTAGCTTTTTAATTATATCTGAAGTAATTTAAGTATAGATATATACACATACATACATACATACTCACACATATGTATGTACATATATATACACATTTGTAAATCATATCCAAGGCAATTTAAGCAGTTTTTTTTTGTCAGCATTCATGCATTTACAATCACATATCATACATTCAGGTGTGGCCACACCATACACACAGAGCAAGCACACACTTTTTATCTCTCCTTTTGCCCAGGTTATGAACAGTCTGTTGAAATGAAAAATCCCTGATTGAAATCTCTTGTAACATAGCAGTTATAGCCAATTCTTGAATTATGAGCATCCAAAATTTAAACAGGCTTAATTTTTTTTATGGTGTCTTTCTTTTTCCATAAGGTCTTAAAAAGTTTTCTGACTGGCTGTATTAGTAGTAATTTCTATATATTTGACCCGTCATCAGTGAGACAGAGAAGGGAGCAGCTCCCAAAGGCTGCAAGTGTTTTGGTTTTGGCCTTGGCCTCCCTTGCCTTTTGCCCTCTGGGCTTGGGCTAACCTGTTGTAAATGATCTGTGGCTGCCTGCTGTGGCTGTAAATTTCTTATCTTTTATGAGATTAATTTGGCTAAATCCTTAAAGTCTCCTGGCCCTTGCTGAACTCCACCACTAGCTCATTGCCTCTCTGCATTTCCAGTTAAAAATGAGGGAGGTGTGTAGTTTAATTCTGTGGAGTTAGCATCTGTTGATGGTGTAGTTTGCACCCTAGATACATATAGCAGTTTAGCAGTTTGAATTTTATCAGGTATTATTTGGAGCCCTCTTTTTAGTTAGGCTGGAAGTTAAATCTTACAAGCACAGGGAAAGTTGCTTCTGCTGGGCAGCAGCCAAAGAATGTAAACAGAAGGCCACTTTCTTTTTGTTGTTTTTTGTTTGTTTGTTTTGATTAACAGTGAGAGTAACAAATTTTGGGCATAAGGTGGGGCTGTTGGCCATGCCCTGAAGGCAAAACCTTCCACTGAAAGCAGGGCATAGGGCCCTGGAAATTAACCTGGGGACCAGTAAAGGCAAAGTGAGGTTTATCCTCAGGGTGTAGGGGAATGGTGAAAAAGCAGTCTTTAAGATCTTGGGGCCCCAGGGCTGGTCCCATTGGAAGTTTCCCTGCTGTCATGGGGGTAAGGGTTAGTTTTAGATCTGCATTGTACAGTCTATTGTTTGCCTTTATGACAACACTGGCATAAAATAGGGGGAGGCACCCAACTGAAGCTATAATTGTAGGAGTTCAGGGAACAGGGCATTCTCTAAAGAAGTGACCAGGTTGTTTGTAATTAAAGCAAGATTTTGGTTGTTGATTAAGCCCCATGTCATTATAGGCCAAATGTTTAACAAATGGATAGGTTTTAGGAGACACTTTCTTTTGACTTTGGTGAGCAAAGTCCCTGTAATTCTCCATAAACTCAATTTTGCATAAGACAAAATCTCCTCCTGAGAGGGAAGCATGCTCTAGCCATTAAGGGTGGATGGAGCAGTGGGTACATAGTTAGAAGGACAAATTGAAGGGGAAGCTGCTTTGGATGGGAGGTGGGAGTTTTTCTTTACCAACTCTCTTTTATCTATTTACATCAATGGTTCCCTCTTGGGGGAACCTAGGACAGAGATTCCCTATGTAATCTAAATATTTATAAAATCTTTCTCTTTTTTCCCCCTAGTTCCTCAAGTCTTGTCTGAAGACAGTCACAGGAATCTTTTCTGGTTCAAAGACTTCATAGTAATCTTGTAGGCAGTTACCTACTCTAGCCCATTTGTTTTAATTAATCGTCCCTTCCTGTGGAAACCAAGGACAGAGGTCTCCAACAAAGATGAAAAATTTCCTCAATTGTCGATTTTTTAACCTGGGTCCCTCGAATCTTGAGGGATTCTTTGATCCCAGAAAGATCCAAATCTTCCTTGCTAAGTGCTTGTCCCATTATTCCCCACTGCCTCAGGTGGTGTTCATGAACCCGAAGATCCTGAGTGCTGGGTAAGGCTGCTGGGTGTCTTCCCCTTGAGGCCAACAATTGACCATGTCACGGGTGCCTCAATGCATGGACAGGCCAGACCCTCTAATGAACACTGAACTTCTCTTCTGGAACAGTCAAGCCCCACATTGTGGGTGCCAGTTGTAGTTGTCCCGACTCTCTGGACAGCAACCTAGAGCAAGAAGTCCAGGGTGGGGAATGGAGACAAGAGACTCCAGAGAATGACCACAAGGCAGGATTCTGATCAAGTGGCAAATTTCATTTTTTCCAGGCTAGCTTATATAGTCAGTAGTATGGGATAAAGGGAGGGCGAGAAGAGGCCAAGAGCCAGGTGTTAGTTTAAGCAGAATGTTAGAAAACTATAGAAAGAGGATGTTGGCAGGGTAAAAAGTTTATGGGTGGTGGGGAGAGGGAGGGTTACCTAGGTGAGTGGTGGGACAAAGGAAGGTTGCCTAGGTAAGTGGGCTTGTGGTTGGAACAAAGGATTGACATCTAGGTTATGTTGTTCCTTCTGGGTGCTCAAGCTTCTAGAAGCCATTTATAATCAAAAGACAGTTCTATAACCCCGTGGCTTTCCAAGTTTGGCCTAAAGGTTCATGCCAAGCTGTATGGCTCCCAACACCTAAGCAATTGGTGTTGGTGCTAAAAGTTTCTCTGAGCAATTTTTGTTTATTGACCTGTGTGTAAATCTTATCTGCCTTGCTGACGATGAGAAACTCAAGTCTCACATTGTACTGCAAAATAAGTACTGTTACACACACACACACACACACACACACACACACACACACACACACACACACGTACTAACTGGGGGGAGAAAAGAGAAGAAGAGATCAAAGAAAAATAAAGGAACATGCGGAGGAGTGATTGTGTGTCATTCAATTATTTGTTTTTCCTTGGGATTTTAGTTCCTTCACTTATTTGTGGCTCCTGAGAGAAAATTTTAGAATCTGGCCTTCTAAAGTTTTTGATACTTGGAAACCTTGGGGAATCAAAAAAGCAGGAACACAACTAGACCCAGGAAAATTTAAATCATAAAGCAAAAACTGATAAAAATAACAAAGAGAAATAAACAAATCTATGATTCTCCTCAGGCTCCTCAGTTCTGATTCTCAGTAATGGACATAACAATCTGTGAAGATCAGGTCTACACAACAGACACAAGCCACATGAGCAAGTCACTATAACTGATGGGCATGATAGAACACTCCATATGAGAGCTGCAACTACATATCCTTAGAATATACAAATGGAATGTTGACCAAGAAAGACCATAGTGTTAGTCCAGAAGAAATCAGGAATGTATTTGGGGAATCCCCAGATAGTGATCCAAAGAGTCAGAATCAAAAGGAATTCACAAGGAAAGTTTAGAAAGTCTTTAGTATTGGAAAAATGATGTCACAAATTTCAATATCCAGGCATGCCATTAATCCCAAAGTGCTTATAGAGTATGAACAATCCAAGTGTCTGACCTAGAAAAAGTCTGTGATCTCAGTTTCTACATCAGGAAAATAGACAAGAAAAAAATATCAATTCCAAAGGAGGCAGGAAGGGGGACCAGGGACAGAGCCTAAAAATTGGAGAAATTGAACAGAGTTGTATAAGGAGAATTAACTGAAATCCAATTCTGATCCTTTGAGAAGTTGAATCTACTGAGAATCTCCTAGCTGACCAAGCAGGGACTAGCAATTAGTAGAGGGGTAAGGAGGTACCTAGCTCACTCTTAATTTCTAACTTGTGTCTTCTCTCATTTCTTACCAATTGCCAGACAATAAGCTTCATTGGTTTGTTTGTTCGTTTGTTTTTTTTTTTTTTAAAAAAGGTGTGACCATTCTGGATGGAGTCACTTTGAAGATTTTGATATTTCCATGGGAATTGGGGTTGCAAAGGTCTCAACTGAGTGTAGCCAGGCATCCCAGATCAATTCCCGTGCTCTGTGCTCTCAGGGACATCAGTGCAAAACAACATGAACAGCTACAAATACAACAATTGCTCACTAGCTATGATATGGAATCAGCATAGTTGCCAATAGCAGATGAGTGGATAACACAAATGTGGCGTGTACATGCAGTGGAATATGATTCAGCTTTGAAGAATGAAATCCATCATTCGTAGAGATACAGATGCATCTGGTGGGCATCATGCTAAGTGAAATAGAGCAGACAGAAAAAGACAAGAATCATGTGTTCTTTCTCATATGTGGAAGCTAAAGATGAAAGTCAATCTGAAAAGAGATTAGTGGTTCCCAGAGACTGTGATGGGAGTATAAGTAAAGGGAGAGTGGACTCAATCAGTGCTGTTCAGTGATTCATGGGTCACTCTGGGTGTGATCAAAATACACAACCCCTATATGCTACTGAAAGATTAAAAACAGTACTAAATTAGAGTCAACCATATTTAAGATTGTACAGCTGACCCAATGGGGTTATCCAAGTAGTCAAGGGCTGTTTAATATTCAAAACTCAATCATGGTAGAATTATAACTGGTTTGACACTTATGCACATAACAGCAGTACCAACTGTACTCAGTGATTAAAAAACAAAACAGTTCATGTACTAGGGAGGGGGAATCCTGGGGATGGGAACCTGCGAAGAGTTGGGCAGAGGAGAATGTGCATATGTGTGAAATTCTCCAACAAAAAATTTTAAAACTCACTCATGATTCACTATGTTAAGAAACTAAAGGAATGAAACCCTGCCGATAGATACAGAAAAGTCATTTTACAAAATTAAGTATGCATTGCTAATCAAAATCCTCAGCATTTTAGCCATAGAGTAAATCTCCCACAGTGTAATAAAGGCCATGTACCACAACTCACAGATGACATCATACAGTAAAAGACTAAATGTTTTCTATTAACTGAAGTGAAACACAATGTATGCTCTCCACATTTCCATCAAGCCTGCATTGTCTCCAACTTTCAACAAATGTTGCAAGAAAATTTAGGAAGCAGGAAAGGGAGGGATGGAGGGAGGAAAGGAGAGATGGAGGGAGGGAGGGGGTGGGAAGGGATAGGGGAGGGAGGAAGAAAAAGGGGAAAGGAAGGCATCTAGATTGAAAAGGAAAAAACAATACTCTTAGTCAACCTGATAATTTATATGGAAAACTCCACTGTATCTACAAAAGAGACTTAATGAGTGAGTTTAGCACAGAGGCAGGATACATAATCAATATATTTAAATCAATTGTTTTTCTTTCTACTAGCAAGAAACAATAAAATATTGAACTGAGCACAGCATGATGGCCATAGATTGATCATTTCAAAAGTGCTAAAGTAGTAGATCTTAAAATATGCTCACCACAAAAATAAGTGAGATAATGGACATATTAAAAACTTTGCTCTACCTTTGTACAATGTCTACACATAACAAACACCACATTGTTCCCCATAAATACATACAATTAGCATATGTCAATTATATATTTAAAGATGTAATTTAGAAGCAGCTTCATTGGATTTTCCACTTCAGGAAGATGGACACCTTGTTTACCTAATTTCCCTCTTGCTGAGAACCAGGAAAACCCTGGGCTTTATCCAGACATCCCTCAATTATCTACAGGGGCTTTGATCCAAGACACCCATGGACACGAATATCTTGTGGTACTCAGGTCCCTTATTAGACCCAGTCATCTACATGCATCCTCCCATGAATTTTTGCATGTGTGTGGGCATATGTGTGCAGATGCAGCCACCTGTGCAGGCCAGAGGTTGAGATCAGATGTCTTCCTCTATCATTTTCTACCTGTAAATGCTTTTCAAAAATTTGTTTCAAAAACTTCTGTTGTGTTTCCAAATTTCATTTTGCTTTTCCTCATTTTATTAGTTTGTTGAAAATGTAATGTATTTTGATCATATTCAAGAGTTCCCAGCTCCTCTCAGATATACCCCACTCCCCTACCCACCCAACTTTATATCCTCTCTCTTTTGCTTTAAATACACCAAGGCCAGCTTGTGCTGCCCATATACCCTGAGATGTGTACCCTACCACAGAAGTGTGGTTGGCATTTACCAGAAGCCACACCCTTAATTAAAGAAAACAAACAGAAAAACCCCAAGTTTCGGTCTCCCAGCTCTCAGTGACCAGTAGCTCCTCAGCTAGGGTGTATTCTGTGCCTGACTTCCATCTTCAGGTAGGAGTTTAGTCTGGCATAAGCTTAAAACGTGGCATTAAGATTTCATCTTGCAGCAGTCATTATGGCTACAGTTTAAAAAAGAGAGGACAAATGCTGGCCTGGATGTGGAGAAAATGCAACACATTTTCAGTGCTGGTGGGAGTAAAAATTGGTCCAATTACTATGAAAATGAGTATGGAGTTCCTCTAAAACCTAGAAATAGATTGACTGTGTGAACCAGCTATACCACTCCTGGGCTAATAGCAAAAATGGCTTAATGTCATATGACAGAGATATCTGCTTCTCCATGTGCATTGCTGCTCTATTCACAATAGCCAAGAAAGGAAACAGTCCAGATGTCTGTCAGCTAACGAATGAATAATGACGATGCGGTCCATATATACAATAAAGATTACCTAGTTGTATAGAAAACTGAAATCATGGAATTTGTATGGAAGTATATAGAGCTGGTAACAATCACTCTACTGAGGTAGCCTAGACCCTGAAAGACATGTCATATGTTTTCTCTTATTCGTGGACATTAGCATTGAATCTGCAGATACTGTGTTTCATTCATTTTGATTTTTTGAGTCAGGGTCTCAAGTAGTCCAAACTGGTCTTGACAATGTAGCCAAGCCTGACCTAGAAGGTTTTCTTGTCTTAGTCCTAGTGGAGGGAATACTAGTATAGCTAACCATGCATGTCTTCTACCCATTTACTTATTTATTTTTTGAAAAAAATGTCTCTCATTGAACTTGAAACTTACTGATTGGCTAGACTAGCTGAACAATGAACCCCTGTCATTACTACCCAGTGGCACTCACCCGATTTATGTAGATGCTAGGGATATGAAATCAGGTTCTCATGCTTGCAAAGTAAGTGCTTTGCCCCGCTGAGCCATCTTCTCTGCCTTTGCTGTGTACTTTAAATCATCTACAAGGATATCTCATAGAGAGATCAAGAAATCGACCTGTTCCTATTCAATATCAATGCAATTGTTTAAAACTGTCACTATCCATCTGCAATTGACTGACATCACAGATCCAGTATCTATGCACACAGAGGGCTGATTTATGTAATCCAAACACAGAAAGAATGAGTAATGGAAAGAAGCCCTGAGCCTGAGAAGTGGCATGAATGAGTCCTTGAGTTGTTTTTCTTTTTCTAGTTCCATTTACCCAAGACATTGAGATTGACAGAGTGATTATCTTCAACTGTGTTCTTCAGTCATACTTTTATGAATCGAGACAGGGTCTCCTACTTGGACCCCAAACTTGCTGATTTAGCTTGTGCATCCCCCATCACTACTTCTAGAACACTGTAATTACACATGGTCCCCACACTTAGGTGTTAAGTGCTTTTGTCCATTAAGTCATCTTTCCAGACCTCCCAACAGAAAATTCTTATGGTCAATAACCACTTTAAACAAGTGTTAAACATACTTAACCATCAGGGAAATGCAAATTAAAACTGCTGTGTTAGTTCTCATCTCAGCCAGAATGGCTATGGTAAACACAACAAAGAACAATAAATGCTTGAGAAGCTGTGGACAAGAATGGCCCTAACCCACTATTATTTGAGACATAAACCAATGCAGACACAATGCAAATCAATATTGCCATTCCTCAAAAAATTAAAAATAAAACTACTGGATTCAGCTAAACCTCTCCTGGATGGGTATAATATAGTGCATATATGAGATGAAATTTTCTTCAGACAAAAAAGAAAAATGAATGATACCTGAAAGAAAATAGAAAAAACTAAAAATTATTATATTAAATGAAATACAATACATGCAGAAAAAGAAATAAAGTATGTTTCTTTCCATGTCGGGAACCCTATATTTTAATTTGTTAGTGTCGGTGGGTGCAAGTAGAAATAATGGAATTATAAAGGAGACTGAGTCACCTTATTTGTAATCAAACACATGCTGGAAATGGCCCAGCCATCCACTAAAACCTTTATGATAGACAAACTTTTGATAGTAATACAATGAACTATAACTCAGAATAAGATAAATTAACCATTGTTACACACCCAGATATGGATGAATTTCAAAATATTTTGCCAAGTGACAGAAGACAAACAACACTAGTTCATACTGCACACTTTCCACTTTAAAAACTCAGTATGTGTAATGACAGAAAGCAGACGAGCTAGGAATTTGCTGATGAGGGAAAGGGAGGATTCCTGGGAGAAGAGAGATGCTTTGAGTCTGATTGGCTTGTTGGATATCTTCATTTCCCTTGTTTATCATATGGACTAAACAAAAAGTTTGACATTGATAAATTAAGTTGATTGCCTTAATTAGTAAAAACAAAACAAACAGAACCCAAAAGATTAATTTCCCCTCTATCTTAATTTGAGAGTAAAAATTATAAGTGGCCACATTTATTTGGAGCAAAGTAGAAGATTCCATCACAGGACATAGTTGAAAGGCTTTGTGTTCTGAAAGGATTCAGTCTAACAGACAGTGTGATCACATCTGCATGGGTCAGAAGCTGTGTGCTGAAGACCCACCAGTAATTTAAAGACATGGGCTGCGTGTGGAAGGCAGCAGAGCTTAAATTCTCCAAGTCAAGGAGAACCCATTAACAACTTTGCACAGAATAAGCTGAAATGCATAATGTATCATGGACCTGTACTCATTTTGATAAATGGCCCAATAACTTGGAATTAAATAATTCATCCTCTTCTCTCCCTCTGCCTGTGGTTAGGGAGGCACATCATAAGTCAAAATCACGGTGCAGTCGTCAGCAAATTTCCTTCAATGGAATTTTGGTTTCTGAGACATGGAGGGTTTTTCCTAAGAAGTCACAGGCTGACATCCATGTTTTATGAATACTTGGATAAAATCAGATTTGTGGTGCAGCTCTGGCCCAGAGGTGTCAGTGGAAGTTCTCCATCATGGCTCATCCTTCTTGCCTCGGCTTTGATCATTGTGTTGGAACCTCTGCCATGTTCTAGCTATGGTCTTCATGAGTCTACTTGTTGCTTCACTGGAATTCAGTCTCAATGCATGAGAATGAGAGATAAGAACGTCCTAAGCTGTGTTCAAGTTCTGTGAACTAAAATCAAATAGTGTGTTCAGACTAGGCTCAGAAATTGTTGTCCTTGGTAGGGCTATCTCTGAATAAGAAGCATCTATTAAGCCCTTCCTACATTAGAGTAAATTATTAAAGCATTTTTTTTAAAGTCCCAAGTATGCTAAATACAGAGAAGTAAGCCAAACAATTGTTCTCCCAAAGGGTGTCTAGAATCAGGCACCATGGCTGGCTTCTGGAGAGCAACCAGCAGTGGGGAAGAAGCTGCAACAAACTATGTAAACTAGAAAGACAAGCACAGAGAATGTGTGTCCAAGGGCTTAAGGGTGGTGAGGAGGGAGTTGTTCAAGTAATGTGCAGGGGGGATTGGAATGGTGGATCTCTGGTTGAAAGCCCTGGGTGCTCTTCCAGGAGGCCAGTGTTCAGTTCCTAGCACCAACATGGCTGTTTGTAGTCCTAGAGGATCAAACACACTCTTCTGGCTTTCATGGGAACTGCATACTTTGGTACACATACATACATGCAGGCAAAACCCTGTATACTCAATAGTGTATTGGAAGCAGAGAACAGCAAATCTCCTATGTAGTGTCTGCTGTGTTTAGAACTTCAGGCAGACCCCTGTGTCCAGGAAGAAATAGGGGTACACATCATCAAAGTCGCTAGGCTAATCCTAACCAAAAGGAAGACACTGAGATGACTGCTCACAGGGGAGACTTGAAAAATTCACTTTTTAATTTGTGATCACACACACTGGGTATGGCTCACTGAGTGAAATTCTTGCCAGGCATCCACATAAAGTAGGTGTGATTGCTTAGGTTTATAATCCCAGCATTGGATCCTTAGAGACCAGCAGATTCCCCAAAGCATGCTGAATCAGTGACCTCCTGAGTCAGTGAGAGACCACATCTCACAACAATAGAGAGCAATTAAGGAGGATATCTGGTATTAACCTCTGGTGTACCTGTCTGCACTTGAGTGTGTGCCTGAACACACACACACACACACACACACACACACACACACACACACACACACAATGAAACTTACTACCTTAACCATATTTGGATGTATTGGCCTGTGTCAAGAATGTATATTTGCAAGGTGGTACAGTCATCACCACCATTCATCTACTGAACTCATCTTCCTGGACATGGATTGGCCCACAAGGTCATACTTAGTTTCACAGTGAATTGAGAGCTGGAAAAATGGCTTGGAGTTTGAGAACACTGACTGCTCTTCCAGAGGACTTAGGTTCAATCCTACCACCCTTACATTGGCACACAACTGTCTTTAACTCCACCTCTGAGAAAATCAAATGCCTCTTCTGGCCTCCAAAAGCACCCAGCACATGTGGTGGGCAAGATACATAGATTTAAAAAAACAAAAACAAACAAACAAAAAAAAAACTGGGCTTGTGCATTCTGACTCAAGGTTAGCCTATTAGCTTATAGTGGTTCTGACCTGTAAAATTCCTTGGTGGCTAAATAAAGTTTGTTCCACATTTGCAAAAACAAAACAAGCCCTTGAAAGTCCCCAGACATTGCCACTTATCTCTTAAGAGGCAAAATTCTCTTCTTAAGAGCAACTAAGGGAGAGATCCCCAGTGGGGGTTCTGCCTCCAGTACTCTGCTGCCCCATGGCTTTCCAGGTCTCCACAGCCCCCATAGTTGTCCTTTTCCTGAACCCACTGTTTGTTTACCCATTGATGTGGTTTCTGGACATCCCTCAGCATCTTTTCCTGCCCTTCAGCTCTTTCTGGTGGCATGGAGAACATGAACTACTCCAACACCAGATGATCTAGGATTTGACTCCTTGTTACTCATGTTGGTTTCAACAACTAATAACATAACTCAGAGATCTGCTTCAGATTCTGGGTGGTGTTGGACCTCTCCCAGGGGCAGAAACTTCTGAGCATCAAGTGTCAAACCACAGGATTGTAGTGTTGCTTTTCTGCTTGTGTTTCCTGGGTTGTTAGTGATGGTGGCTGCTCTGATCAGAGGCTGTCTGACAGGCACTTGCAGCCATGTCTATGGTGTGATATTCCCCTGGTCTCTGGCAAGTTGGAATTCTAAGTGACTCCCGTCTAATCAGACGTTCTCCTTTAGCCATGGGAATAGGCTCAGTGTTAGTCCTGAAACCCTGGGAGGCAAGAAGGAACCAGATCAGTTTAACTTTGCTGCCTCCTAAATTTCATCATTCTTCATAATATGCCCTCCCCACAAACACAGAGACTGTTTAGTAAAACAGAAATTAATCCAGTCTATAGACCAGTGAGATGTCTTAGGGGGTGAAGGTGTCTCCAGCAAAGCCCAATGACCAGAGCTAAATCCCCTGGACCTATATGGTGGTGTTAAGTCTGGGGGGATGCAAATAAAGGGACAAATGTACCCTAACAACATACTGAATCCTGTCTAAATAGCAAGGCTGGATGTAGATCACCAGAAATAGTTGAACAAAGCCAATTGGGGCTTCAAATGCTTAGGATTGCCTCCCACCAAATGGAGGAAGTCATTAGTATAAATGGGTATGGAAGGATATGACCAAGTCTGGGTGACAAGGCAGTGGTCTAGGACTGTAGATCTTGTAGTGTTCTCTCCTGCCTGGAGTTACCTGCATGGATGTGAGCACCTAGCACATGAATATAACTACTGGGTTACTTTCAAATGCCAGGCATCTTGCTCCTTTTTCCATTATTTGCATCAAGCTTTTTGTCTCTCTCCATGTTGATGGTGTCTCCCTTGTAGTTTGTGCATGTTGCCTCCTCTGGGGTGGGTTTTTTGGTTTCAAGAGCTGCCCTTTCTGGTTTCATTTTTGCTCCAGTGTCAGCTTCTTCATATCTAGACTCAGGCTCCTTACTGGATTCAATGTGTTCCATTCCATGCCTTGTGGGAAAACACATGCATACCCTTGCCTCAATGTTAGCATGAAGGAAGGACAACCTATTTCTCCATCATGACATCCTTTCATAGTACCTTAGGGTTTACTTGCCTGTCCTTTGGCAACCAGGATGATTTTGTGGCAGTGGGTACATCTTCTGTTCAACTCATTAATTTTACTGTAAATAAGACTTTGTTTGCAGAACTGGAAGGAGTAGAGCATTTCCCCTTTTGTTCTTCTAACTATTAAGACATCTGTGAGATCTTTCTATAGTAGCCTGCCCTGTAGGTTGTAAGGGATGCCTGTATTGTAAGCTATTTCATGTTGTGTGTGAAGGTTTTTAAATGCAGAACAGGTATAAGCAGGAACAGTGCCTGACTGAAGTGCTATGGATGTCCCAGAATGGCAAATGCAGCAGGATGCTGAGCAATAGTATGTTCTGTAACATCCCTGTGTGAGCAGAGGCATAAAGGAAATGAGAAGAGGTATCAATACAAACAGGCACAAACTGAGCCTTCCCAAAGAAGAAGGCATGAGGAGTATCCATCTGCCAGAGAGCACTGTGACCTAAGTCTTTGGAGCTAATACTATAATACATGACAGGCTGCAAAGGAAAACAGTGGCCACACAGCTTGTTTGCCTAGACTGTTCTCTGGAAATAGCAAATTCCTTGAATCAAGAGGACATGTGTTTTGATGGCACGTAACATGACTGTCATGGGCTTTTATTAAGGCTGACTGACAGCAGTGGAGAAGTGTAGGGACCTTGGGGACCAAGGCATCAGCTCTTATATTACCTGTCGCCAATGGCCAAGGAGACTCTAGCATGACTATGACCAACATAACAATTATTCTGGCAGCAATGTAGGAATTCCTGGGTCTTGTGGGAAGGTGTGCTGGATAGATTTATGTCAACTTGACAAAAACTAAAGTCATCTAAGAGGATGAGAGGAGGGAAGCTCAATTAAGCAAATGCCTCTGCAAAACCAGGCTGTAGGTAACCCTGTAGGGAATTTTCTTACTAGCTAATATGGGATGGCCCATTCCTTTTGTGGGTGGTGGCATCATTGGGATGGTGGTCCTGGGTTCTATAAAAAAGCAGACTGAGTAAGACACTAAGCAACACCCTTCCATGGCCTCTACACCAGTTTCTGCCTCCAGGTCCCTGCCCTGCTTGAGTTCCTGTCCTGACTTCTTTTGATGATAGACTATAATGTAGAAGTAAGCCAAATAAACTCTTTCCTCCCAAACATGAGTTTGGTCATGGTGTATCAACACAGTGATGCAAACCATAAGACATATGGTGTAAATATTGACCCAAGGATCAAGCAATGTAGGTCATCCCCAAGGCTTGTGCTATTCCTCTTCATAGGATACGTCACTGTAAATTGATGGGGAAAAGGCAAATCTAAAACCACTGCAAAAAGTTCTGCTCATTGAGCTGGGGTGTTTAGGGTATGCATTATACTTAAGAACCTGGGGAATGGTGGCTAGCAGCCATGCATTTTGAGAAATGTCTATAAAGACACATGTTGGCTGAAGCAGAGTTGAGACTATGTGTGGTCATGGGAAGCATAAACCAACTGGTGAGTGGATACACAGTGTAGTATGTTGGATGGCAGAAGATGGAAAAAAGCTGCCCTGGGCAATTTGCCAAAGAACATTGCTGGGTAGTAGACTATGGCCAGAACCTAATGTTGATCTTCTGTCTATGGGATGATAATGGGTTCCAGCTCTTTACCTTCCATTTGATAGTACATTTGTGCCTCCCTTGAAATTAATTTTGCCACAAAATCATAATTAAGTCTTTAGAACTCTTGTAAGGAAATGTCCCAAAGCAGCCATTCCAAAAAGCCCTGCAAATGCCAGAGTACCCCCAGTAGAGGGTGTGGATGATTTTAGGATAGCTGGTGTAAGGGACATGGCTGGGTCCCATCTCTTTCCTTGATTATTGAGGTAGCCACTTCCACTGCAACCCAAGCCTCCCAAGACAGATGGTGTGGAGACAAAGGAGATTGGTGGCCCCTTCAAAAATTTGGGAAAGCAGAAAAAGTTCTTGCATAAGCTTAAGTGTGGGCATCTGAAACAATTAAAAATCTTCCAATAGTTTCTGAAAATACAAGATTTTGTGGACCATCTTTGTAAAATTTATAGCTTCTGAGGGTATACAGGATGCTCCTATACCTGCCTTTTAAAACTTTTCTAAAGGAATAGACCTCAGGCCTTACAGCTGTTTTGTAGTTTTGTTGGTTTGTTTTTAAGGTTAATAAAGATGGCTGACAATTCTGAAAAGTCAGGATGACTGATTAGAGTATCAGCTATACTCCACAAAATTAAGGTAACTGAAGACAAATTAGAAAGTAAGCATTGAGGGCTTTATCTGTGTCACCTAAGTTGTGATCTGGACAGAGGACAAAAAAAAGTTTTTGTGATGGCTCTGCTTTGTGTGGAGTTCGTGATGCTTGGGACAAAGAAGACCAAAAAATTATTAGACATCAGGGAAGGCTGAGATTTCCTCCTATAGTACAGACTGGGGCTTTAGTCTTCTCCCAGAAAAGTTTTCAGAACTTGGAAAAAAAAGAAAAAAACTTTAGTTGGTATGCTGATGTAGTCTCTATCTATTGCTTAAGGAACACATCTTGGTCAGAAATATTTCATAGTTTATCCATACAGGGTTAGGAATTGTCATAGTATTGTGACTAATGTAGGGTAGTACTATTCCTGGAGATTTTTCCCTGGAGCTAAGTAACTTTCACAGACTTTGAGATTTGCAGGTTTCTGAAGACAGTTTTATCTTTAGCAAACAAGATGTGGAGGCTAAGTGGATATTGCTGGTCGTCACTTCTTGAGGCAGAAGTGTGGAAGTTATCCTTTCCAGAAAGAGAAGGGGCAAATAGGTCCACAAAACAGAAGTAACTAGTTCAGGGTTAGCTCTTCTGTCTCACATCTAGATAGATTCTTACTGTTTTCTTTGTCCCATAAATCATTTCCTAGGGAAGTTTTGCTGATCATAGTGGATGTTAAAGATGGCTATTTTCCATTTCTCATTCACTATCAATTCTACCAGATCATAGAAATTTGGGGCTGGGAGATCCAAACATCAGTTGGGAAACTGGTTCTGAAAATGGCCAGTCTAAAAGAAATCACATCTAGACGCTAATCACAGACTTGCTGCAAAGATTTGTGTGAGCACCTGGAGTGTATGAGAGCCTGGGCTCTCTATCCACAATCCAGGACCCTAGCCTATAGAATGGTACTGTGTGTCTTTTACACTTAACTTCTAGTACTTTCTTACAGACAGGGCCATAGGCTGGATTCCTGGGCAATTCTAGATGCTGGAAGACTGACAGAATTAACCACACCCAGCTTCTTGAATTATCCTGGAAATGATTTGTTACCTGTACAAACTATAATACACAAAGTTCAGCTGATATGCTGATGTGCCCCCAGGAACCCTGGCTTAAGAGTAGAACTGGCTCTGTCAGCTCTATTGTCCCGGGATTTTAAAAAGCTGATTGTCAGGAAGTTCCCAAATGTTTGATTTGGATACATTTCTCTGTTGTCTTTGTAACATCACAGACTGGGTGGGGGGCAGGATGTTGAGATTGCTCTCTACCTCTTCTGCAGAGTTTGATAAAAAGGACTTGGTGAAATGTATCTAAAGGAAAGATCTCAGATCTCAGAAGCTTGGGTGCTTAGATAACTATAGGGAAAATCCTCAAATCACTTTCACAAAATGTTTAAGAAAATACAGATGTAAATATGCAGACTTGGTTTGTATGGCTCTAGGATGCTCCTTCCTCAACCTATGTTCATTTCATACATCATGGTTCTTCTACCTTGCCCTGATTAGCATACCAGGAGAGGACCATCTAGGGCTGGCAAAGTATTTTATAGTATGAAAATGGGAATTAAAGTGATATATATGATGGCAGTGTTGGAAAGGGCAATGGTGCTCATTAAGTTCAAAAGAACACAAAGAGGCATGTTTATGTAAAATCTACAATGCAAGGGTAACAGACCAACAGAGGAAATACCATTTCTGGTAAGAAAGTTTTTCCCTTTCTTTTCTTAAATGCACTTCTTTTCTTTCAACATTCACTTAAGTAGAGATGTGGAGGTATTTGAAATAGCAACTTATTTTCTTTTTCTTCCTATAATGCAAACTTCTGAAATGGAATGGTAGGGGGAAATTTTAGAGATTAAATGGGGATAAATGGAAGCAACTTCGAAAGCATCTAAGGGTTGAATTTGGGGAAACTTCAGGAGAGAAGGGGGGCAGACACTTTAATAAATTTCTATCCCTCTTTCCAAACTCTCCAAGGGATTATTCCCTTCTGCAATGGTTGGAAGCTCTGTACTGATTGCCATCTCTTACTAAACTCAGCATCTGTCTGGTGTAAGAATAGCCACAGATTATAATTCAGCCACACCTTATTGTGTCATGTTAACCACATTCCTTGGATACATAAGCACCTGAGTAAACAGTTGTCCATGTTGGGTATTGACCACTTTCAAAGGCAATGCTTTGGGATTGAAACTTGTTTGATCTCAGATGTGTGATCTGTATTTCAAGCTAATTAAACCACACTGAGCCCAGAAAAGGACCACTGAGGCTGAGAAGAGGAAGCTGGTGGTTGTTGAGAAGCTGATGAAGCCATGTCCCTGCCTACAGCAACTGGTGTGATGTTGGTGGAGAATATTGTGAAACCCAGAATACCCTCAAGATCAAAAAGCCAAGCTGCTCTTGAAGCCAAAGGACATCAACTGTAACATCATTCCTTGGAGACATCAAATAATGTTTACTCATTTATGATAGGGAATAAGAAAGAGACTAAAATAATGATACCACCAAAGTACAACTGGTTAACCAATGTGTTTACTGGGATCAATTAGAGGAGCATGAACTACTCTGAAAGGCAACTGGACTAAGAATCCACCCCAGCATGGCTGATGGCTCATAAAATCTAGAACTCTGGATTTCTTTGCATGGTTTGCAAGCAGCCAGGCCTGGAGATGCTTTTCTCAGTTTTATGTTTCTATATGGGGGGGTGGAATCTTCTGGTTCTTGTCAGCTTCAGGGACTTCCCTGAAACTTGTGGATTTACTGAGTCTTAAGAAACCTCCCTCTAAGATGGCATGTTTCAGCTTGAAGAAATTATTAGAAAATACCATATCTACCTCTCCCGGTTTTATCATGTTCATAATTCTTAAATCAGCCTTTTCAAGGCTGCCAGCAATGCTTCCTCTACTGCCAAACACTGCTTGCTTGACTAAGGCCAAGTTTGGAATAATAGAAGCACTCAATTCTCTGGTTAACTTTTCCTGCCACAAGTGACATGAAGGCCCCTTTTTTCCTCTTCCCAGGATATAGGCAACATATCATGTTCTTTAAAAGGTCTCTTGCTCCTCCCATGAAGTATCTGTCAGGGTTCCCTGTCAATGTAGGAAGTAGTTGACTTTTACATCAAGAAGGTACTACAGTGAGGCTGACAGAGTATCTTAGTGACAGAAAAGGGCTTGTCCTAGCTGGTGAAAATGTCACTATTCCTAGAGCTACCTCTTTTTCAAATTCCAAATGCCCAGCCTTTATACAGAGCATTTATCTGGTCTTTACCCTGAGATGTCTGACCATCACTTTAGATCCCAAAATTTTAGTAGAGGCAGACATAATAAGACGAGAACCCCTACCCTGCCCATCACTTCATTCTTTAAAATTTGTATTAGCATATATTCACAATACGAGGCAATAGGTTTCAGTGTGCTTTATAATGACATTCAGGTGCATCAGCTGCTTTGACCATAGTCACCTTCCATTGCCCTCTCCTGGCCATTTCCCTCTCCTGTCCCCATTCCCATGTGAATAGTAGTCCCCATCCACTTTTCAACAGTCTGCTTTCTACCTTGATGTGTGTACAAGCTAGTTTATACACAGGACATTTTCCTGTATTTATGCTCACTGAACTCCAGGGGCTACCCTAAAAGTTCCATATATAAAATCCATTTTAGGCGGGCAGTAGGCATGAAAGACCCACGTTCAAAGCAGGAAGCAAAAGAACAAAAGATTTCAGCAACTTCCAAGATTTCACATGAAGGATCTAGGATTCAACCCCAGGGTAACTCTAGCCTGCCTCAGAATCCTGCTTCTTTGGTGGTCTAGAGTTTGTCTGGAGCAACATCACTGGAAAGAAAAAGAAGGGAAACAAGTAAAGAATCGAATCACAAATCAAACCATGAATTTCTAATTGATAGAAAGGGGGAGACTGGGATCTCACAAGTGAAGAGGTAGGATTTTGGGAAAACACTTCTAGGTAAGACACTTGAGGGGAAAAGTTAGACATCTCGTTTGATTCTTGGTTGACAGTAATTAGCTTGATAGCACTGAACCAACCCTGCATAGCTGTAAAAAACCCCACATGTCTGTGCATAATTTTTCCTTGCTGGATTTGAATAATGAAGGTTTACTGAGGTGTTTTATATCTGTATTCATGAATGATGTTAGTCTATAGTTCTTCTTTCTTCCAAAGTTTTTGCTGGCTTAGATCTTTGGGTGATGCTGTCTTCATAGAGTGAGTTAGGATCCCTCTGTTCCTTTCTTCCATATAACATGGCAGAGAAAAGAATTGCCTTCCACCATGACAAATGGAGTTCTCTGTAGATGTCCACAGAGGGTGGAGCCTGGGGTAGAATCCTGACAGTGCTCCCCAGTGACTAAATGAGCAGTTCTGATTCTCTGTTCCCTTGTGTATCAAAGGAGGATCATCTCTGTTCTAGGATGGTAGTATGAGTGATGGGAAGTGAATTCTGCCAAGTATGCAGCAAGGGTCTGACAACACTAAGGAATGAGAAAGTTTTTGTAGATCCCCATCCTCCCATCCCATCTTAGGTGGCATCCCAGTATGTAGGAACAGCCATTATGCCATCTCTCTATCACTTGGCTTTGAGATATTCCCAGGGGTAGCTGCCAAGCTGGAAATGTTGTAGGCCATACCAATGTCCCTGGGAAACAGAGTACTTTTGTTAGTTCCTCAAAAGTCCAACAAGTAATATAGTGGTCTAAGTTCCTTGCAATAGCCTGTCCATTGCCATAGTAACCAACATTCCTTATCCAGGGACCCATACAAGAAGGAAAAAAATGACAATTACTGGGAAGAAAGCAATTTAAGCTAGAAAATGAGATTTGGTACACTACTAGGGCACCTGGGCAGAGTCCATGCTGCTAAGAAGATGGGGCAGGATGCAATGGAACACCATAGCTGTGTTGCTGGGAGATGAGCCATGTTCTGTACAGGAATCTAGCTAGAATAAAAGGGCATGATGTGGACAGTATAGGCCACTGAGATTTGTCTTTCTTCCCCTCTAGACCCAGCACCAAGCCTCTGAGCCAGACTTGCTGAACTTTGCAAGATGCACACTCTACTTGTAGGTCAGAGATGACAGATGAAGGCTAGGTAGGCAGCTTCCAGTCCAATAAGGCCACAGGGAGGACAGGCAAGAACCTAGGTTCAAAACTGGGTTCTGCATTACTTGGTACCTGTCTTCATTCCCTCAACCCATAAATACTGAGAATGGTGTCTGTGTCAGAACAGAAACTCTCATTGTCACTGTTGATCTGTCTTGCAGCAGCTTACAAAGTAATGAGGCTGGTCTTTCAGGAGCCATGTTCAAATTCCAGGCTGTTCCAGGAGTAGGCAAACCAGACCTTTAGCATCTTTGAACAGATCTCTCATGCATTCAATTGGGGTAAAATCCCCACCTCTCAGGCTTGTTGTGGTTTGTTACATGAGTTGGAAGCTTTGAATATACCAGGCCATGAAGAGTGTCCAGATGTTACACTATTATTATCTAATCCTTAGATCTTTTACCTATAAAATGAGAACAATGTCCCGACTTCAGACATCTATGGAGCCAATGACTTAGAAAATTGATATTCTAGAATGAAGTAGAATGTTACCCTTGGAATCTCAATTGGCTATCCACACAACCAGGTCTCCCAGCCGCCTCCTTTGATGTTAATTCCACAGGATACCAGTAATGTAACTGCTTCCATCTCTGATCTAATCTTGTTCTAAATGGATGTCAAAAGCTTCACATACATTGTTTCTGATGGTCCAATGGTACAAATGGACAAGCAAGGAGATGTTATGTATCCATATATTCTATGCTCTTATCAGAGAGGATACTAAGTCATAGGTAATGAGAGCACAAACTTCCATCTCTGGCTCAGGAGGCCAGGGCTTGCTTTCTGGAGGAAATGACAATGAGGTGAGCCTGGGAAGGCATTTTGAGAGTAAATAAACTAGCAGCAGCTACTTCACAGGGATCAGCTCACCTCCGGTGTGTGATTGCTCATATAGAAAGCAGAATACAAAGTTTGGAGGAGGGATGAGAAAATAATAAAATATCAGGCTAGTGCAGACATGGTATTTGTGGGGAGGAGCCACTCAGAAGTGAGGAGACAGTGTGAGCAAAAATGTCCAGGGACTTGTGTTAAGAAGCACAGCGAGAGTCCAGACTTGGGGCTGCAGGTTTTTACTTGCATGACAGTGGCATCTACTAATGAGAATTCAGAAACTGTATCCACAAAGAAGTTAAAAGGAACAATGAGGAGGCCACCATCATATCTGAAAGGTGATGCCGAGAGTGTTTCCTAATTCAGCCACTGCCCAAGCTACAGATTCTGTGGTATCAGCTGACTGATGAAAATAGTAGGGGCACACAGAGTCAAGAGCATCTGAATGGAAGCTATATTCACTTTGAGCCTCTGGAAACTAGTTTGTAAGGGAACAGAATGAGGAGTTCAGGCTAGACCCCCTGAGATAGCTGGAGGAGAGGTTGGAGTCAGGTCACAAATTTAAGTATATAGAACAGAAGAGCAAATGGAGCTGGAGAAACTCCTGAGAAAATAAAGCAGGTGAAGAGGGTGCAAGGAGTATCTGCTCAGGCAGATATTAAAAGATGAAGGCAATCACAGTGCCCCATCTTTGTGGGTATCATCAATGCAAGCAGGCAGGACACAGCATCTGTACATTAGGTTCTCTTCCCCACCCAATATTTTCCAGTGACACACATGATAGAAATCTCAGTGATGTACATAACTATTTTTAAAATAATCAGTTTTCATTCTATTAAGTGATATCAGTAAGACCCAAGGAGCTGAACATATGTCCTTGCTTTGCTAACAAAATGATTATATGCTAAACAACAAAACTACATAAGGCTCATGCTTTTACCAAATATTGCACAAAATAGTGATATACTGTTACACACATGGCTCCACATGACCAGTGAGAGAAAGAATCAGGACAATTACAACTTGACAGGAAAATCCACTCAAAGAATTACAATACCACAATCTTTCAAAATGTCTCCAATTGATGTCAAAGGTGTATTCTTGCAGCTATTTCAGTGAGCTATATAAACCACTTGAAGCAAGAGAATAAAATCAACAAGTAACTAGAAGATAGGGTTGGTTTATGGTGGTACACACCTGTAGTCCCAGGAATTGAGAGGTGAAATGAACTAGAAAGAAAGTACAGAACTAAATCATAACCATGAGAGCCAACACTGAATAACCTCTGACGGAAAGCACACAGTAGAGAAGCGAATGGAAGGAGCAGCCCCTGAATGGGAACAGACACAGTCTCTTCACTACATAAGCAGCAGCAAGGGGCTGTGTGGGAACATGAGAAGAACCTTGGAAATTCAAGAAGTGGTATCAGGGCACGTAATTTTCAGGTGACTAGCTTCAGTAAAGACACAAGATAATTAGGGCTGAAACATATATTTTTCAAAGGAATACCGGTGAGAACCTCCCAACTTTGTTGAGGGCCTCAAAGTTACAGGTTCCATATTATTATAACTAATCTCCTGAAAACTAAAGACAAATAAAATTCCTGAAGAAGCCTAGAGAGATGGAGAATGTTGTCTGTAGAGAAGATGCAACATGAGAAAGGGGTTCTCCTGTAAAACCAAGGAAAGTCATGAAGTCAAAGACAAGACACACATTTCAAGTGTTAAAATGAATGACATTCACTAGCAGCTTGACATATGAATAAACAATTGTCCTCCAGGAACAAAGGGTATGAGATTTGCTGTTCCCAAATGGTGAGTCCTGAAAGAACTGCAGGAGCAAGTTGCTTGAGCAGGAAGCAATGTAAAAGGAGGCTGAGGTTTCAGGAATACACAATGACTCCAATGGCATATAGAAAGGGACACTTGATGGCTTTCAACCACTTGATGAATGAAGCAAATGTTATTAGATGACACACTGCTCAGCATATGTAGAAGCAATCCTGAAGATGAGACTTGTATTTTAAGATGAGGGGCCTAAGGCTTCCTAAACCCAAAGTAGTAGAACAGCTAAAGAAAGCAGTGGTCAGGGTCAGTTGTACATGCCCATGGCAGTACTCAGGACAATCACTAAAACTGCAGAGCCAGCCAAATGACTCAGATCTCTAATTCCAGATGTGCTGCCAGGAAGGCTGAGGCAGATGTGACATAAATTCAAGTCTTACCTAGGCTGAAGTCTATATTCAAGGACAACCTGGACAAATGTGTAGTCAAAACATCCACTGTTTTGGAAATCAAAAGGGAATAATAAAAGTTGTTCAATTAATCCATAAGAACATGAGAGAGAGAGAGAGAGAGAGAGAGAGAGAGAGAGAGAGAGAGAGAGAGAGAGAGAGAGAGAGAGATTGAAGAATGGGAAGGCAAATGAAAGAAAACCAAATGACACAGTGGAGGACGGGTCCTTTAAACACCTGTAGGAAAAAGCAAAATGCCCATGAGCAGTCAAAACGCCACTCAGTCCAGAAACTGTATTCAGGCCCTCAGCTGCCCAAATCGGCTATGCAGGGAACTCCATTCACTAGCACCTCACTCGCTATGTGGCAAAGCATTAACCCTCCACTTCATTTATCTTCTACTTACCAATATTTAATAAAGCAATAAAATGATTGATTGGTCAATTAAATAATATATTCATCTCCTCATATTTATACAAAGTGAAAATTCAAGTTCTTACAAAAATGTTAAACAAAAGAGTGTGAATGGGAGTCACATCTGGGTGCTAGATTTTTGTAATCAGTTAGGATTATATCAACAGTGTGTAACAGAGAGAAGACTAGAATCCAGGCCCAGTTGAAGGGTAGAAGGAAGAAAATATTCACTGTATGTTTGATTGTTCTGGGTCTGGCACGTGCCCATGCGTTAACTCCCTGGAAGAACAGAGTCCCTGAGGTCAAGCTGTGTCCCTACATCCCAGCTCACTGGCCACAGAATGAAGTGTAGGCATCAGAATCCATGTATGACTTTGGGGAAACTTCCATCTACTCCAGTCAATGTGTGTCACATGAACATATACACTTCCCTGGCTAGCAGTAGGCATGGGAAAGACCTTTGTCTCCTTGGAGACTGAAATCTGATGACAAGAACAAATGCATAGACCTCCAGTATGCCTGCAGGGAAAGGGGGTGTGTTCCCATTAAGGTGGCTCAGTTTGGAGGTGCAAATTGCCATATGTCACCACTCAAAGGCAATCATATGTTGAGGTGAGAAAGATAATATCTGATTTTACCACTCTGACCCAGCTTTCCCCAGGGCCAGTGTTTGAGTGTCAGGAGACAAGCACTTCCCCATCCCTCTGTTTCAAACACAAGCAGAGTGAAGCTGTGTTCTTTCACTTAACATCATGAACCAAACTCTTGCCATCTCACAAGGCCTCAGAAAGTGCCTCTTCTTCTTTGAATCTCTGCCTTCTCTCCTCCAACTATCCCTGCTTCCTCCAACTCCCTCCTGTTGTGCGATGTTTTGCTCTTTTGGCTTTTTGTGCTTTTTGAGGGGCCTAACACTCATCTCCCAAATAAACTACACATGGAGTCTTATTATTACACACGAATGCCTGACCTTAGCTTGGCTTCTTGCTTGCCAGCTTTTCTTAAATAAACCCATCTGCGTTTCCCATCTTGCCTTTTTTTCTTTCTTATCTTCTGTATGTCTTACCTTCACTCTTACTCCATGGGTGGCTGGGGGGCTGGGGGACTGGCCCCTGACACCCTCCTCTCCTTGTCTCTCATTCCTTCTCCTCTCTCTCCTTTCTCCTTCTATTTATACTCTCTGCCTTCCAACCCCACCTATCATTTCTCCTGCCTCACTATTGGTGATCAGCGCTTTATTTGATCATAAGGTGTTTTATAAAGGCAAAGAATCATGGCTTCATGGTGTTAACTGCAGCATGAATAAAAGTCATACACTTTAAAATAATATTCTACCTATTATGTCCTCTCTGCCTAATCTCTTCCTCTTATTTGACTGAAATGTCAGTTTAGATATGGTTTCTGAGAATTACCCAGGCAGACTAAACTCTCCTTCCAAAATCCAACTTCTAAAACCCATTTAGCACACTCTGACCATCCCTCTGGAGCCAACATTGTCATGGCACAGATAGAAGGTGGCTGCCCACTATTAGTCCCTCAACCAGCAGGAGAAAATACAAGTGAGTCCTTATTGCTTACTAGATTCTCTGGGCATCTGGGGGTTCTCAGTGCACCATGCCTCTTTCCTTTCACTGTTTTGGCATGGAGATCTGCCCAGTTCATTCATAGATCAGCTCAGATTACAGGGGCTTAGGATAAATCTTAGGGCTTAGGACAAGGGATAAATCTTTCTTGCTTTTATTTTCTATTTAGAAACAATCTTATTTTACATGTTAATACTCCTATTTCCTCTCCCTCCCATATTCCCATCCACCCCCCCCCCCGTGTCGACTACCCCCAAAGCACCTTCCATGCACTCCCCAAGGATAGTGAGACCTGCCATGGGGGATCATCAAACTCAGTCACATCAATTGGGGGAGGTCCTAGGCACTCCCTCTTGTATCTGGGCTGAAACAGTATCCCTCCATAGGGAATGGGCTCCCAAAGTCCATTTGTGCACTAGGGATAAATACTGGGTACACTGTTAGAGGTCCCATAGGCTGCCCAGGTCTTCTCAATTCAGTCCAATGTTGGTTCCCAGCTCTATGACTGGGGTCCCTGTGCTCTCTCTAGGTCAGGTCAGCTGTTTCTATAGGTTTCTCCAGCTGTTTCAGTAGGTCTTGACTCCTTTGCTCATCCCTCCTCCCTCTCTACAACTGGATTCCAGGAGTATGGCTCAGTGGTTGGCTGAGGGTGCCTGCTTCTGCTTCCATCCACTATTGGATGGAGGCTCTAGGATGGAAAATAAGGTAGTCATCAATCTCATTATAGGAGAAGGGCAACAAAGGCAGCCTCTCCACTACTGCCTAGATTCTTAGCTGGGGTCATCTTTGAGGACCTCTAAACATTTCTCTGGTGTCAGATTTCTCTTTAAACCCATACTTGCTCCCTCTATTACAGTATCTCTTTTGTTGCTCTCCTCTATTCCTCCCCTGACTCAGTTTCCTGGTCCCTCTTGTTCTCCTCCTCCCTCCTCTTCTCGCTTCTCTTTTTCCTACCTCTCTCCCCTCTCCCCACATGCTCCCAATTTGTTCAGTACTTGTGCCTTTCCCCTTCTTCAGGGGACCATGTATTTCTCTCTTAGGGTCCTCCTTTCTCCTAGTTTCTCTGGTGGTGTGGTTTGTAGGCTGGTAGTCCTTTGCTCTATATCTAATATCCATCTTGTGTGAGTGAGTACATACTAAGCTTGTCTTTCTGTGGCTGGGTTACCTAACTCAGGATGGTTTCTTCCTATTACATCCATTTGCCTGCAAATTGCAAGGTTTCATTTTTTTTTCCCCGCTGAGTAATACTTCTTGACACCTCATATTTCTGCTTAGTGTATTTTAAGAGAGTCTGACCTGGTGAAGCAATGCATATAAATAGTGGTCTAGACTCCATGCTGTGTCAGAGGGCTCCCCTTTATTTGGGTGAGGACAAGAAGGCACATGATAGGATAACAGCTGGCTAAGAGAGCAACTGGTTTGCAAAAGAACCACACTGACTTTTGCTTACTTCTGCCTGCATCACTTTATAGCAGTGTTATGGGAGTTAGTCTCCTCTAGCTAGCTTAAGTCGCCCCAGTTATAAGAAGGGCAGATTGATCTGACTCACTGTTGGGGAATGTCCTTAACCTCTAGCAACAACTCAGCTGTTGCTTGTGTGTGTGTGGGGCGGGGGTAGGCAGTTAATTGCTAGCACAGAGCCTGATGCTTGGCAACGGAAGGGGTGGGGCAGTTAAGGAAGAGACAGAGAGGGGGGAAGAACAAGGAGAAGCTGTTGAAAGCAGATGATCTTTTTCAGTCTGTTTGCACACTCACAGCTCTCTGCACCATGGTACAATTGTGTTCAGAGAACTTTATCAGAAGTCACAGGCTTCCCTTAAACACTCCCATCAGCCAGTGCCCAACTGCCATCTCTATGCTTACTCACTCACTTCTCTTAAATGTCCCCAAGGACAGGAGCTCACTACTTTGCCAAACAGTAAGTCCAACTTGTCATTCCAACATTGTAAAGCAAGAGCTCTGAGATGGGAACCATGTGTAGATGAGGCAGCTGAATGAAGGCAAGGAGTTCTGTTCTCACACCTTCTCCAACAGCATTCGCTGCATTCATAATACCTCTGGTATAGGGTTGTTGGTAGCCCTGTTTCAGGCATATCTGTGGTCTGTAACCCAGCTCCCCACCTTATCTTGGATTGATGGCATATACCACCACCCGGCTATATTTGGATTCTTACCACTTAAACCGTCTCTGTAGTCACCTAACCTAACTTCTCTTGGTCTGACCCCAGTCCCTTTCCCTGTTCCATGGCTTGCTCTTCACCCCAGCTCACGATCCTAATCTCCAGCTTAAAGGCCACCCTGCCTACCACACCAGTGCTTTCTTTGCCTGATTTCATGACACTAAGAAACAATATATGTCTCTTGCCAGACAGACTCCTACTCAGCATTCAAACTCCAGCTTCCAAGTAAGTAAAACTTCCCCCAGTTTCTCAAGTAAGGAGAATGTTACTGTTCTCCTCAAACTCCCACACATACTGCTTCTAACACTTCTGAGGTGTGTTAAAAATGGTCTATGGATAGGACTTAGTGGCATGTGGCTGTAGTCCCAGCACTCAGAAAGATAATGCAGAAATAGTGAAAGTTCAATTGCAGTCCAGGTTGCATAGTAAGACAGTGCCTCAAGAAATGAGGTAGCCTATTGATTGTGTTCACTACTAAATTCCTTAGAATTAGGGACTCTGAGGTCTGGTCTGTCTTCCTTGGTACCTGGAAAAGTGACGGAGACAGACAGGCTATGCAATAGATAGAAATAAGTCCATGAGTTGATTGTCTGGGCTACATATGTAGTTTAATAATATGGAGTCATTGTTACATACATGCATACATACATACATATCTTTACAGAGAGCAGAGAAAGCACAGGTCAGCAGTCACTCTCTTTGCCTTGTTACCCAGGCATGCCCTTTTCTCCAATGAGATGGCCTCAGTACCTAGCATAACTCTGCAAGCCTGTGGGAATGAGAGCATAGAGGTCAGGCCTGACCTCGAAAGACCAAGAACAGTGGCCTGTAGTTTGAGTCTCTCCACAGACCAGAACCACAAACACACCCAATGTAGGGACCAAGAGGGATATTTCATCAATCACAGGAGGGACTCTCTAGTGAGTTTCCTGTAGAAATCTGAGGGTTTTGCAAAAGCAAACCTGCCAAGACACAAGGATATCATATTTGTTTTCTGAGTAGACAGTGCTTATCTGCCCTCCTAGGCTCTAGCCCAGAGATGCCATGTAGGACTCTGAAAAGTGCACAGCTAACTGAAAGAAGAGATAATTCACACCTAGGCAGTCTCATGACCACTGGCACAGCCCAGGCCATAAATCAGGGCCCCAGGCTCAATGAGAGGCCTCCACATGGCCAGGGTGCCAGAGTGCCTGGAAAGCTGATGAGATTCTCCCTAAAACTCTGTCAGACTCTTTCATACTCATATGCCTTTCTCATTTTCAATATTTCATTGGCTTATGTAACTGCAATTTCATGAATCTAAGAACACTATGAGCCAGTAATCATGAGTAGACTTCAACCTAAGAAAGTGGCTGAATCTCTCATGCATCCAGTATTGTACAGACAGTGATGGCTCCAAGAAATATAATTCAAGCTCATTGTCTGGTCTCCAAGATATGCAAAAGGTGATTATAACAAGTGGTTAACAGTGTAGGATCATGGCTGGTGGAGGGGGACCTAGAGTTACAGCCAGATGGAAGTTGGGTACATGTTTCTCCAGAACCTTGGTGAACTCCCATATATTTTTCATGCTACCATCTACATTGTTGACTAAGTTGGGGAGATGCAACACTCTACCACAACAGACTCAAAGCAAGCATTGGGCCAGGCGGACCAAAGGTGATATATGGATACCTCCCCCGAGCTAGACACCATGATATATTTGTCAACTGCTGTTCCAAAATTGTTCAAATGTTGTATTTTTATTGACTTGTGTGTTTGCATAGGGATAAGGTTGTGAAGGGACATTCACTGGACTGCCTCTTTGGGGTAAATGCATAGAGAAGACTGAGAAGGCCTGCTAGGCTTGCTGTAGTTTGTCACAACACTCTGATGTCACCTTTAGGATTTACCTCCCTCAGGTAGCCATATAAAAACCACATGCCCAACAGCTACATTTTATTCTTATGGGAATTACATATGCTGCCCTCTAGATAACTTAAGTAGACAAATTTACCTTCTATTCATTTGTCTGAAATATACAGATTTATGTGAGATAGTAAGGGCCAGTGTATTATGTTAAGTCATGGGTTTGAATCTCAGTTCTTACATTTACTAATGGAGAGAGGGAATGTTCCTGAGCCACAGGAGAACAATGTGCAGAGGATAGCAGCACAGCTGATCAGACCTAGCCTCTGTCCAGGACCAAATAGAACTCTCTGAGATAGGATCAGAAAGACTCAGCTTTTGTTTATACAGAACTCAAAAGTGTGTTGTGGGAAATGGATTCCATTTTTTCTAAGCACTGTTATGATACATCTTTCTGCCAAAGCCACCTGAGCCCCACCGCTAGGTGTGAGCTGTACGCCAGCCACCCGCCCAGTTAGGCCCAAAAGAATACACAGAAACTTGTATTAGGTTCAAAGTTGCTTGGCCAATGACTGGGATTCTCATGTGTTATCTCAGTCAATTATCATAAATCTATATATTTTATAAGACTATATCTTATCCAACGACTTATTGGCGTCCATCTTTGCTGGTGGATCACATTGTGCTGCTAGAGGGGCAAGGGGAAAAGAGGACACTTCCTGTTTCCTTGCTTAGATAGGAGTCTCCTTGCTATGTCACTTCCTGCCTGGATCACCACTTATCTACTACATTTCCCAGAATCCTCTTTGACGCCTACTCCTGTCTAACTTGCTGTCTCATTGGCCAAACAGTATTTTATTTAACAATCAATAAGATAAACATACACAGTACATTCCCCATCAAAGCACACACAAAATTATGGACTGAAGAGTGACAAGTGGCAGGGAGACAAGTCCCATTTAGATGAAGGAAGAAACTGACTGCAAGTCCAAGATCACACTGCAGGCTGCCTTAGGAAGCAGTGGTACCTCTGACGCTGTTAAAGTGCAGGTCTCTGTGAACAATGCAGTGGATACAGGCCTCACTAAGGGCCCTGCCCAGGGTATCACAGCGAATGCTTGGAGCACTCAGTGCAAAGAACAGCCTACAACAGGGGAATTTGTTGTCAGAACCTTCTGGGGTCAGCCTGGACTCTTTCAGTCATGTCTGTGTTTCTGTTTTTACTTGATTTCTCTTGGCTGTTTTTCACTGTGGTAGGAGCATGTAACCTAAGAGCACTGTACTGCCACATTGGTGACTATAAACATGGTATTTTCAGGTCCAGACACAGCCCGGGGCAAAACAGCTGCTGGGCTTGAGAATTATAACTGATCCCCACCAACCTGACTGAAGCTTCAGATCTACCTTTCAAATAAAATCTCATCTGCCTTGGTGCTGTGGTTTGTTTCCATTTTCTTGCCTTTCTGGCACTGACAGAAGATTACACCCCTGTAATGTGGCTTCTGGACAGATCAGAGCAGCTACAACTGCCACAGCATCTGCTAGTATCCTGTTCCAGAAATAGTGTCTCTCTAGAGATGTTTCCAACCAAGGGATGGTGGAAATTCTGAATACTATCATTTTCATCACTAGCCAAACTCTAAAAAGTTTTTAAAGATATTCTCTCTTTCCATAGCTGTGGTGAGACATATCAATGAGACAAGGATAGAAAAAACTAGATTATGCTGAGCAGATGGAAAAACCAGAACAAAAGTCCACTGAAAATTGACTTGGCACACTAGTGAGACAGCCATGATGGGGTTCCCAGAATGATGATTCCTGTCTGGTATCCCTTAGGATAAAACGGATGCCCACTGTTAAGGACGGAGTCTAGCCCCATCATGGAGCTCTGTACCACAACTTCCCTGTGGCTCAGCACATCCCCCTGTCCTGCTTAGTTTCTGGCCAGAGCACCTGAGATCAGTTAGTGGATAGGACCCAATTCTCCCAGCCCACACTCTTCTCCATTCAGTTCCTGCCTCCCTTTATTTAGTAAATTTTAATTTTCTTTTATTTAACAAGTGCTGACCAAACAATTTTGAAGGATGAGGTGTGAAGTTTATACTCCTCAAACATTTTTGAGGAATGAGGAATAGCAGAAGTACACTCTGCTATTCTTCCTGAGAAATAAACAAACATCTCCACCAATGGGAGAAAACTGTAACTTGTGTAGACATTAGGATTTCAGTGCCACCAATGGAAGAAACCTGCAAACCTGTGTAGACTGTAGACTATGGTGATTCAGCACTACTGTTTACACAGGCACATGAACTCCAGAAGAGTGGCAGGACTGCCACTCACACCAGTCCTGCTGCCATGGCCTGAGTCCAACTGTCTGTGTGGAAATGGCTCTTGTCTCTGATAGGAGCTACTCTGCCACAATGCCCAGAAACTCAGAGGCAATTGCTCTGCCTTGTCACTGCTGTGATGAGAGACCATCAGATCAGAAGCATGAGCAAGCATTCTGGAAAGGTATTTCCAAAAGCTCTCCATCTCACTTCCTTCCCATTTGGATCACTTCTCTGCCAGGATGACAAACAGTAAAACATCTGAGATGTACTGAACAGTAACAGGAACAGAAAATCTGTACACACGTCACTATACCCACAGATACGAGGAACAGAGAGTAAGAAATGTCGCCCATGGCATATACTTTTCTTGTTTCTGTTTTTCCATCACTGTGATAATTAACAGGAAGGATACATAAAACAGACAAAATTTGCACATCTTGAGTCACCATCTGTTTCTCTCAATTGCTAAAATTCCTTCACTGAATGGGATGGGGTGAGCCCCATCAATTCCTTCCTAAGGTCTTATCAACAATCCCTCCCAGTTCACACTGAAAAACCAGAGTGTATTGGGCTTCCTAATAGAGCACAGGTGAAGGGAATGCTAAAAGAAGGGTGAGTGACCCCAAAGCAGCCAAACTGGGAAGTCTTAACCCAGTGTAGGTGATGGCTTCCCCATAGCTGCAAGATAGAGGCTCTGTCCTCTAGTCCTCCCCAGTCATAGTCTAGTCCCTCCCCTAGACCCTGGTCTCTGGGTCTAGGGGAGGGACTATGTCATGCAATGGCTAGGACATCAGGTGAGGGTCCAGCAACCATCCTCCTCCTCTGAGGGACTAATAGACCACAGGCCAATCATTATGGATGCTCTCAGTAGGCACAGCTCATCTCATGAAGACAGTAGCAATTTAACCTGGGGGATATCAACTTGAAAACACACTGAAATATTTTTCACTTTATATGCAAGTAGATGCCTCCGTGTACCTACCTATCTCAGTACTCTGCATCAGGGCCTCCAAAGGATGTAGTAAGCACTGACCAGGCCATACATCCTTCAGTAGTCTCCCAAGAATGCCCTGTCAGGTTCAGGCTGTTGGCAGTCATTATCTAGACCCTCACCATTGGTACTTGTTTTCTGTCTATCTATTAGCACAGGATTGTCCATAAAAGACTTTTGTTCTCTTTAGGGTCACCTGGCAGTATCCCTAACCCCTTTCTCAATCTGAACTGAAATGACATCTCCCTCAAATGACATGCCTGTAAATATATATTGAATAAATATATGAATGCCTGGGTTGTGGGTTATTTGGTAGTGATTGGCACAGTGCATTTTCAACTAGCTCTTTCTCCATAGGTTTGGGTTTTATCTTCCCCAGTTGTAATACATAATTTCACAGGGTAGGAGAAGTGTATATTTCCCATGACATCTAGAAAAATTGCTATGTGCACAAGAGAAGCATAATTAAAGGGAAATGTAATTTAATTTTTCAAATTATTAATGTTCAGATTTTAAATCCCTCTGAGATCAACTAAAAACATCTTTCACATCTGTTTTACAAGATTGAAAACCTGAGCAGGATTCCTTAATGCATTAATTTGTTTTAAATTAATGTATGCCCTACAATTTCTATTTGGTGAAATTGGCTTCAGTTTTGTTACATTTATTCCTTTTAGTAAAATGTTAATTATTACATTGATATGTTTTATAATTATATCAATATATATAATAATATAATGTTACATCAATATATAATATAATAATATAATACTGATATATTAAATATTATTAATCATCACAATAGTCTTATTTCTTTTAAATTAAGTTTATATTCATTTTTTCATACATCAGCATTTTATCAAATCATAAAGATAATTTTGCAGTGTTTCATGAACTCTCAGGGACCAGACTGTCCCAATACAAAGCCAATAACCACAGGTGCCTAAGACACTTAGACCTAGAACATGGGCCTCCATTACTCAGTATCTGGGCCTTGAGTACCCAACTTAGATTGCACCTTGAGAGGGAAGCTCTGAAGACTGTGTTGTCTCTACCTGTCTACATGAATTCAGGGCCTCCACATTTCCCAAAGATTGAGTCTGAGAACAGCCATGACTGAGAAAAAAAAAAAAAAAGAATCATTCTTCCCTAGTAGCAAGGTGGCATTCACCGCCAATAGTGTTATATGCATTCCTATCCCAGCCTTCTCAAAGTGTCTCACGGGAAGTGTTTGTAATAATACTCAGGAGTTCTGGCCAACCTCTTCCCTCCACCCTTCGCATGCCCCTCTGTGTTCAGCCATCAGTCCCCAGTGTAGCAGGCTTTCTTTGGGCCACCAACCAACTCCCAAATAAAGAGACAGAGGCTTATTATTAGTTATGAAGCCTTAGCTTAGGCTTGTCCCAATAGCTCTTATAACTTAAATTAACCTGTTTCTCTTCATCTACATTTTGTGTCAGGGATTTTTAATCTTTCTGTTATTCTGTATGTCCTTCTTCTATGTCTGGCTGTCTGTCTGCTGCCTGGATGCCTGGCCCTGGGTGTCACCCTCTATTTTTCCTTAGTTCTCCCCTCTCTGGAGCCTATATTTCTCCTCCTACTTATTCCCCCTGCCCCCCAGCCTGCCTATTGGCCATTCAGATTTGTCATAAACTAATCAGATGCCTTACACAGGCAGGTAAAACAGCAGCACATCTTTATATGGTTAAACAAATGCAGCATAAACAAATGTAACATGCCTTGGCATGTTAAAGTAATATTCTGCAGCATAAACAAATGTAACATGTCTTTACATGGTTAAAGTCTGTGGCCAGAGGCAGCTCCATACATCTTGGGGGTCTCTTATTTCCAATGGGGATCACATGTTGCAAGGTGATGATACCATCCTCAACTCAGAAATGTGGTGAAGGATGTTGAGGGTTGGCCAGGAACTAGTTAGAAGGTTCTTACAGCCCAAGTCTATCTTTGCCAGAGATTTGCACATCTCTGTGCTGCTCTGAGTCATAACTTCAAGTCTGCTGTTCAGGGAAAGTTAGTTTTGAGTGTCTGTTCAGAAACCAATTTCTCTCTTCAAAGGAGCTCCAGTCATGGGATGGTACAACCAGCCACTGTGTGGGGCCTCCAGGTCCAAGGCTTTCTGTTGTATTTTTAAATAGCTCCCCAGTGTGTGTGTGTGTGTGTGTGTGTGTGTGTGTGTGTGTGTGTGTGTGTGTGTAAGTGTGCATGTGCCATTGCATGAGACTAATTGTCAGAAAACAATATCAGATGTTGGTCCTTTCTTCTTCCTTGTTTGAAACAAGCTTTCTTAGCATTCAGCACTGCATGACCTTCAAAGGATTCTCCTTTCCTCCACCTCCTAGCTTGTTACATTACACTGGATTACAGATATATTCTCCTACATCTGGTTTTCTGTGTGCTCTGGGGATCTGAATTGGGTCCTCATACTTGTGTGGTAAGCACTTTACTTGCTGAGCCATCTCCCTAGTCTAGTTTCTTTATTTTAGAACTCCTATCAGTTTCATCAATGTCAATAGCTGTGTTCTTCATCATGTTCATTCTTGGTATTCATGGGCATGCTGGGATGACTGTTGTGGACCAGTGTTTGTGGGGCTGTGGTTGGGACCTGCTGAGCAGCCCCAGGTCTCTTCCTGAGTGGGGGAGTGTGGATGAGGGAAGGCTAGCTATAGACATTAAAGGAAAGAGGGAGACACAGGATAGTATCAGGAGGAAAGTTTCAGTCCATACTGAATGCCACCTCTGTTTATTCATATATTCTCTTAAGTAACCAACCAAAGGTGGAGACTATGGCAGAAGACTTCTATTATAATGTATAAAGGGCAAATAGCAATTACTTAACCTTAATCCTAAAGACACTCTGTAGCTGCACATAATACTCAGCCTTCAGGCACTTCATGGCTGTACATTTCACCTACCTTCAGGATGAGTGTAAACTTGCCTAAGCCCAAGTCTTTTGTTATTTAGATAGGAGGTATTTACCTTTGAGGCCAGGGTATCCTGTAGCATTTAAGTGAATGTCTTAAAAACAATAGAATGATTCCAGCTCTCTGAACTCCTGGCAAGATGGAATTGCCTTCCATTTAAGGGTCCTGACAGATGACTAAGCTGCATCCATCTTTGGATCTGCCCAATTGTCATCTTAGTTGGCAGCACCTCAACTTCCACTTTATAGAAAAAGAAAGTGAATTTCTGAGATTTGTTTAACTCATCTTGGAACCAGGAAAAGACTGAGATCCATAATTTTGAAATCTGTCAAATAGCTTGAAGTGATTGTAATAGCATCAATAACAATGACAAGTATGTTTCTAGTGATGCATTGTTCATGAGAAATAATATTCCCAAACATGACTAGCTCAGCCCTGCATAAGAAAAAGATAATTTGCAATAACTGCAGGTTTAACACAAGGAGATTTTTAAATAAGTGATGGGATGTCACTTCAATGGTGAGATCAGGTTATAGTTATGCCCATGTCAAAATGGCCATGCTATGGTTTTAAATACCAGAGAGGGGGAGGGAGGAAGGGAAAGAGGAAGAGAGAGAGAGAGAGAGAGAGAGAGAGAGAGAGAGAGAGAGAGAGATCAAATTTATAAGATAGAAATCTTCCTTTCCCCTTTCAAAAAATCACTGATAATGTGATTTTCTGTGGCTTCTTAACATTTTTATGCATTCAGTATATCCAGATCATTGCTGAAGCAAAACCTCCTGTTTTAGGAAGCAGGGGCATATTCTAAAATCCTCATCCTTATAGCATCATTTCCTCACCAACCATGTCCCCTAGGTACCTGGCAACATCAGTCTGTTTAGACCTGGCTCATTCTGCAAATGGCTGCCTTGTGTTCCATTTGCTATACTTTCATTCCACAGATGTTTAATGCTTGCTCTATGCCAGGCACTATGCTGAGAAGAGATTCCCACAGCCTTGTAAACTGCTGTTTTCTTTACAAAGCCTCAAGTGATAGATGTCTCTTTCCTTTTTTTTTTTTTTTTTCGAGTTAAAATATACTGCAGTATATATTTTTGTATATACAGTTGGTCCCTGGGTTCCATGAAACTCTGTTATTTGGGACCTTAACGTGGTGGTGGGTGGAACTTGGGCGGCTTGGCCGAAAGTGCCCATGTGGCAGCAGGGCTCAGGCGGCTTGGTGGAAAGACTTATTGTTACAGAATGGTGTCAGAGGTGGGATGAACCCACACCCCGAGTTTCCCAGAGGAAGCAGGGAACCTGCTGCTGCAAGCCACCAGGCACCATGAGCCTCCTTCCCTCGACTAGTCGAGCAACAGCAGAACCTGGGCAACTGGTGGTAGTGTTATGAACTTCCATGTAAACTTCACAAAAGCTTAAAGAGGAAGTTTAGCAGCAAAAGAACAGAGACAAGCAGGACTTCTTGTTAGCATCATTTTCTTGGGTGGTTTCTATTTTGCTGGAGGCAAGCAGAGACTCAAGCAGTTCCCTTAAAGGGAGGTTTCCTGACTCAGCATAAACGGAAAAACCATATGGCTCTTTTTAAGAGGCTCGCCTATCTCAGTCATTAGAGCATGAGACTCTTAATCACAGGGTCATGGGTTTGTGCCTCAAGCAGCTGGCAGTAGCAGTGACCATATCTCCAAGCTGGCGGCATGCTCCTTAAAAAGACAGCAGCTAAGAAAGCAGCCACTTTAATTTTGGCTGTGTTGTTTAACAGTTAAAAGACTATATGGCTAGAAAAAATAAAGATTTACAATAAAAACAGAATCAGATGAATAAAAACCTCTAAAGGTTTAAGCTGTGTTTAAAAGAAACAGGAAGAAATAGTATAGCTGGCTGTGGTGGCACATGCCTTTAATCCCAACACTCCAGAAGCAGAAACAGGCAGATTTCCATAGAGAAACCCTGTCTCAGGAAAAAAGAAACAAAGGAAGTAAAATAAATAAATAAATAAATAAATAGCCATGTAAAAATGGAAAATACACAGAGCGTCTGGATACTATATGCTATATTGTTGTCTTTAAATTGTTTGTTTGCCGAGGAAAGAGCTACACCTGCTACAATACATTTGATTATAAACGATGCTAAATTAATCCATCTTATACATTTTAAAAATTCTCTGACTTCAAAATTTAAGTCTAAGGACAGGCTACTTGGGAAAAGATTTCTTGCTTGTGTTTCCACAGAAAATTAAAAGCTATGGATTCCTTCCAGACTAATATGGTTTGATCCAGCAAGATGCCCTGAAGCAGTGACTAAACTGATCCTATATCCAAAATAACTGAAATGATGCAGCCATAGATGACTATAGCCAGATTTCTATGTTTTATCATGATCTCCATGGTATGGACATCACCCCCAACCAGCAGAAAGAAGTTCAGAATTAATGATGTACAAATTCCCAAATATTGTTTATAAATGTTTGTTTTCATTTAAATGGGATTGGTTTTAAATGGTAATGATCACAGTCAATCTCTTTTTAAAACAAAAATGGGGAATATGATAGAGGAATGAATACTTTGCATTGGTATGGATTTTCATTTATTGATACAACTTTAAGGTCAATTTTGTAATATGTATATCTCTCCTCTTGTTGGATATTGTGCTTAAACAGATCTTTTAAAATGTAATGCATAATTAAATACAGATTATATAGTTAGGTATAATAGTCAAAACTTATAATTAGATTAGCTAGGTTTTCTAGATATACAAAGATGTATTTGAGATGGATAGGTATTCTTCAAACCTTTCGAAGACCTACAGAATATGGCATTTAAATGGTTTACGGTTTTCATGACAGTGAGACACAACTGGTCCTGGCACACCAATTATGTCAGAAAAGAGGACAGGCATCAAAGAAACTTGTTATGGAGTTTGCTTTCAACAAGGCAAAATTAGCCATTTGGGCAAGAAACTGCTTGGGCCTAGAATGTTTGTTACTATATAAATTGGACATATAGGACCCATAAGAAAGTGACTGCTGAACTTACAAAACAAGACAGTCCTGAAGGGTTCCTGCTGAAATGGAGACATGTGCCAGACACACTGTTGCCTATAGGCTGAAGATGGATACCCCAACGTTACAGAGGAACTTTGGGTGACTGTCCAGGTAGAGTGATGTCTCTGTCAATTCTAGAGTTTATATATTATCCTTCTGTGGTCTTTGATGGAGTTGAAGACAGATAGTTATGGTTATAGTTTTCTTTAGTTATCCTTTTTATTGAGGCAGAAAAGAGGAGATGATGGGGGAGGTCCTTCTATGTATATGATTGTCTTATTGGTTGATAAATAAAGTACTGTTGGCCAATAGGAAAACAAGATAGGTGGGACTAGGAATCAAGGAGGATTCTGAGAAAGGTCGGAGAAAGTGCAGAATCACCTTGTGAGCCCGGAACGCCAAGATGCTTTCCTCTGGCATCAAGTAAGATAATCTTATATATAGATTTATGATAATTAAGACTGAGATAACAGATGAAAACTCCTAGTCATTGGCCGAGCAGCATTTGTACTTAATGTAAGTCTCTGTATGTTACTTGGGACTTTAATCTGGTGGCAGCCAGAACTTGGGCAGCCTGGCAGAAAGCACCCACATGGCAGCATGGTCAGGCAGCTTGGCAGAAAGACTTACTGTTACAAAACTCAATTAAAAAAAGCATGGATTGATTATGGTAAACAAAATTGCATCTAGATTGAGTGAATATGCATAGACTTTACTTGTTGTTTTGGATAAATAATACAGTATAATAACAATTTACAAAGCATTGCCCTGCTTTGGATACAATACAAGAAATACAATGACAATTTAAAGAAGGCTGTATGCAAACACTATGACACCTTACATAAGTAAACTGAAAATTGAAGATTTGGGGTCTATAAGAATGCTGAAACAAACAGCCCCAATTTGGCAAAGGAGGCACATAATTGAAATTCTGATTGGCACGTTTTTTTTTTTTTTTCTGGACTACCTTAAATATTAGAGTCCTATAAGAAGGGTTTTGTCTTTAGCAGGTCAATGTGACAAGGAGTTTTTGGAACTGAAATGCTAATCAATTAACTGGAGTATTGAGGAAAGTACATAATCACATTTATCAGTTGTCCTAAATAATCTCCCCACTAACTGGCCTTGCTTGGAAGACATGTGTGGGTGTTCCTTGAATGTGTTGTAAATAGAAGAATTAGTATACATGGAATCTACAGTACCATCCACATTGAATGGGTGATAAGACCAAAGACAAGAGATATTAAATACCTGTTTGAAGCCCAATGCCTGGCAACACTGAGCCTGAAATCAAACAGTTTCCATAACCAGTATCTTGGTGGCTGGGGAGTCCAGAGTAAGAGGCTCAAGAAGATGGACTTACGGGGTTACCAAGTGATGGTGGAGAATTCTAGAGAAGAGTTGGGAATGTGGGACAAAGAAATGATTTCCAAACTTTCTGATGTCAGCACTGGCTGCATAGAGTGGCCTTGTGCATCCCTGTTGTTCAAGACAAATGAATCTACCTTCCTAAATTCCATGCCTTTGTCTGTATTATAGGGATTACATATCTTTCCCATCTATTCCTTAGGCATCCATTGTGCAGGGCCTCTCTCTGGCTTAGCAGTATCAATTATTAGACAAACAGCCTTGCTCACATGCCCTGCTGCCTTTTTACTCACATACCTTTTACTTGGGGAAGGGAGCAGAAAGAAAAGCTTATGAAGATTATTTACAGAATGAAAATAACCCAAAGTGGGAGTCTATAAATGTGGGAGAGCTCAGGCTGAAGGCAAGGAGAACATGGGAGAGGATGGAATGGGTTGCCTTCTGTTTCTAAACAGCACAGAGAGTGAGAGACTGCAAACACACCTTTGAATCTTTACTTTCCCACTTACTTGACTGTGTGGCTTTGACAATATCCCACCATTTCTGGCCCTACACAAGTCACCCATAATATGAGCATTGCAAAAAAGGATTCTTCTTTAACAATGCAATTTTCCAATGGCAAGAGGTCCTTAGTTGTAGGTCCTGGAAATTGCTAAATTTTCAAAATAATTTGTCATAGCCTTTTTAGGGAGTCAGAGAGTCCTTGAATAGTAGTCAAAAGCCTGTGTGGAGTCCTGATGCAAAAAAAGATATATAGATGATTCCAAGAGATAAAATGAAAGAGTCCCAAGGATGCACAGGTATACCATGACTCACTAGGTGACTGGCCTGTGTCTGCCTGGCCCCAACACTCAGATGAAGCACATACAAGTCCTGTAAATTTTGGAGCTGGGGTCAGGTATGGACTGCATGGACAGTCACCTGCCATGGGAAAGCCCAGATTGGCTTTGCTGTGCTTGATCATAACATGTCAGTTGTCATTGTATTGTTTGGTTTGGGCGACATTCCATACCAATTATATAATTGCATTTTCTTAAATGTTGCTTCTACATGATTCCATCTTTTACATAATTCAATTTGAAGCTCTCTTTTTATCACCTATCTCATATTATATCTGGTTTGTGTTTGTATTTTATATGCTGAGTTACTTTTCCTTTTTCTTTTTCCTGACAAAATGCCTGGTAGAAGCAAGGTAGAAGATGTGCGGTCTATTTTGGCTCCTGATTTCAGAGGGATTTCAGGCCATCATAAAGGAGTTGACATGACAGGGCAGTTCTATCTGTAGTGGTAGGAGTGTGAGGCGCAATATCTTCATATGTGGTGAACCAAGAAGCAGAGAAATTATCAGGAACTGGGAGTAGGCATGACTTTAAAGAGCCCATTGCCAGTTAACTATGCTCTGACTCCTAGAACTAAGGCCCCATGGCCTTTAAAATAGTGCCACAAGCAGGGGAATAAAGCATTCAAAATCTGAACCAGTCAGACATTTCCTGTTAACACCATAACCAACAGTTTTCTTATTTTTATTTGTAGATATGCCTTACGATGTACAAAAAGCACTCATAATAAGAGGCCAACACAAAATATGCTTCATCACATGGGTAGGCACCACACACTTCCACACTGGTGACTACATTTTGGAAACCAACAACATAGAGCATCAGAGCTGGACAAGGCTTTAGCAGCTTAGACATTTTCCTTTCTTTTCTTACCGGGTCTCTACTTTGGTTAAGATATGGCACTGGCTTGGGGTCAGAGGTGTTGGATACAATCCAGGCCCTGTAGAGAAAGATTACCATACATGGGATAGGTGTGTCATAGGTTTATTTTATTGAAGAGAATTCACTTACCAGAGAAACCAATAACCCAGGGTCAGTGCCCCAATCATGCAGTCTCAGCTGTTCTCTGAGACCTGACCAGAACCCCAAGTGAGAGCTGCCTGTATTTCCTCTCCCCAGGCCTATATCACACATGCCCCATAAACACATGTGGCCATTCCCAGGTACCTAGTAAGATCTCTCCCTACAAGGCTTCTCTCTTTGAGAAAGGCCCTTATCATTCTGGTTTTATCCTTGGGCCACACTTGGAGGAAACAACACTAATTTATCTTTCTCAGAGATATAACTGCTGATGCTGGAGAAGGAAGGGCTTGTCTGAGTTCTCACTTGTGAAATGAAGCAGCTGACATGACAACCCCAGCCTGCCACTCAAGAGGTGGTGCAGGCTGCCTCCTTACCCCAGGCTCAGTGAACCTGAGTATGCCCAGACTGCTTGTCCCTGCAGCCACTTCCCTTTGCTCTTCCTTACTCTCTCTGGCTTACAACATTCAAGACTCAGAGAAAGTTAACTGACTGTCCCTTCTCTGACTTTTAATAGGGTTTTCTGGAATATCTGAGACCTGAGCCTCCCCATTTCTCTGTCTGCCTCAGAATCTCTTTCTTCTTTACCTGACGAACACTTTCACTGCTGACTCCAGATTTGTTCTGGAGAATTTTGAAGCAATTTCATCTGCTAATTCCAGAAATAAGGGTTGAGAGGGGCTCATCATGTCAAGAGCCCTAAGAACTACAAGAAATTAAAAGCTCAAGCTGGAAGATCATTCAGTCCATAAGTGCTTACCATGTGTGCTGGCCAGTGCTGTGTCATCAACTAGAGTCATCTGGGAGGAGGAAACCTCAATTAAGAAAATGGCCTAGCAAGAGACATGTCCACCCCTATTCTGTCTACCAAAACCTCAGAGACCAGGAAGCACCCACAAACAATCCAATATTGCATCTGCTGCCATTGGACCCTTGGCCCCACCTACACCAGGAGAGGTGAGTGTCTAGCATTACCCCCCTCCCCTCCTGGCTGGAGGCACTTAACTAGGGCATATCATACCCCCCATCCCACCCAACAAAACCCCAGAGAACTGGAGGCAGCCCTACACCATCCAGTATTATATCTGCCACTACAGGAGCCTTGGTCCCACCCCCACATGGAGAGCAAGAACAACCACCTAAGCCATAGGCCCCACCTACACCAACTGGAAGAAAAAAGTCCCCCCTGAATCACAGGCCCCACCTGCACTCACTGTAGGAAGACATGGGTAGATGACAGTATAAGAACACATTCAAAAACATAAAGAGTAATATGACACCACCAGAGACTAGGAGTTCTACAGCAAGAAGACCTGAACATCCCAATGCAGGTGCAGTAGAAGAAAACAGCCTTAAAAATAACTTTATGAAGATGATGGAGGCCCTTAAAGAGGAAATGATAAATCCCTCCCTTATAGAAATGGAGAAAAAGGCAAACAAAAATGGAAGAAATGGAGTAAAATCAAACCAAAAGAAATGCAAGAAATCTCTTAAATAAAACAAGAAAAGTCAATAAAAAAAAACAATAAAACAGGTGAAAGCAAACAATTCAAATAGTTCAAGACTTGAAAACTGAAACAGAGGCAATGAAGAAAACCAGTTAAGGAAAACTGGATAAACCATCAGGAACTACCAGATGCAAACACAACCAACAGAATACAAGAGATGGAAGAGGAAATAGATTTAGGCACCAAAGGAACTGTTAAGTGCAACAAATCCTTAACACAAAATATCCAGGAAATCTGGAACATCATGAAAATACCAAACCAGAAGAAGGTGAGGAAGTCCAGCTCAAACATGGATAAAACATATTAAAAAAAATCACAGAAGAAAATTTTCCCAACCTAAAAAAGGTATAAGAATTTTAAAGAACACCAAATAGACTAAAACCACAGAGTCCCCCTGCCATATAATAATCAAAATACCAAATATACAGAATAAAGAAAGAATATTAAGATCTGCAAAGGAAAAGGGAAAGTAACATATAAAGGCAGACCTATCAGAATTATACCTGACTTCTCAATGGAAACTCTGAAAGACACAAGATCTGGAATAGATGTTCTTCAGAAACTTAAAGACCACAGATGGCAGCCCAAACTATTATACCCAGCAAACATTTCCATCACTATAGATGGAGAAAACAAGACAGTCCATGAGAAAAACAGATTTAAACAATGTACATCCACAAATCCTACAGAAAGTATCAGAGGGAAAACTCCAACCCAAGGAAATTAGCTACACTCACAAAAACAAAGGCAACAGATAATCCCACATTTCCAAACCCTGCCAAAAAAGGGAAACACACAATACCATCACCAACAACAAATCCATAAAAATACTAGGAATCAACTATCAATGCTCATTAATATCTCCTAATATCAATGGTCTCAATTCAACTATAAAAAGACACAGGCTAACAGAATGGATACAAAGACATAATCCATCATTCTGTTGCATACAAGAAACACACCTCAAATTCAAAGGCAGATGGAGGTTACCTCAGAGTAAAGGGTTCAGAAAAGATTTTGCAATCCAATGGCCTTCAGAAACAAGATAGTCCAGCTATCCTAATATCTAACAAACTAGAGTTCAAAGTATAATTAATCAAAAGAGATGATGAAGGTCATTTCACATTCATCACAGGAAAATCCATCAACATGAAATCTCAATTCTGAACATTTATGCCCCAAATAAAAAGGTACCTACATTTATAAAAGAAACATTACTAAAATTTAAATCACACATAAAACCCCACACACTTTTAGTGGGAGACTTCGACACCCTACTCTCACCAATGAACAGGACTACACAATAGAAACTTAACAGAAAAATAAAGGAGCTAACAGAAGTTCAGACATCTATAGAACGTCCATCTAAACACAAAAGAATATACTGTCTTCTTAGCACCCCATGGAACCTTCTCTAAAATCGACAACATACATGGCAAAAAAGCAAACCTTAACACATATAAAAATTGGAACCCCCCCATATCTTATCAGATCACCATGGTTTAATGTTAGAATTCAACAACAACTCAAACTGCAGAAAGCCTATGAACACATAGCAAAGATTTTGGACTTGGAAGATAGCTATGCTTGCCCCACATGATATGGACACTCTCTTCCAAATCCTTTCCTTTCTACTTACTGGTCAGGGAGTAAGGAGTGGGGAGAAGGAGCCCATCAGCCCTTCTCCCTCTAAGCCAGTGATTCTCAACTTGATGACCCCTTGGGGATCACATGTAATATACCCTGCATATCAGATAGTTACATTATGATTCATAACAATAGCAAAATTACAGTTATGGAGAAGCAGCAAAATAATTTCATGATTGGGGGTCACAACAACATGAGTATGAGAGCCCACAGTGACTTCAGTTTCCATATAAAGTCCATCTGACCTATATCACATTCGGGTTTGCTTGTATTAGTTTCCTTGAAAGCCATGAGAAAGTTCTAATTAAGCCCATGGAATAGAGTATATTATGTACCTAATGAGCTACTGATGCCACCAGTAGGCACACAGATAGATAATGCACCTGCTTGCTGCTAGTAGGACCCACATGATAGATATTGAGCCTGGCTGCTCCTCAATTCAAGGATAGTGCAGAGAGCTGGTTAATTGACTATGCTGTTCTTTGTTCTGCTTTGCCTCTTGTATGTATATAAGCAGGGTCTAAAGTAAACTTGGGGTTGTCTGGTGTGCTAAAAGTCATGCATAGGGCAGTCCTCCCGAATCTATCCCGTGTTTCTGTCTTTGTTTCTTTTATGTGCCTTTTCTCAATCCTCGTGCCCCTACTCAGGTATCCCAGTTGACTCTTGGAGCACGCTCTGACACATGAGGAACTGTATTCAATGGCCACAGTATTAAAGGGTTAAAAACCCCTGTTCTAGACTGCCATCTTCTGAGTGGGGAGGTAAATAACAGGATAAGAAAGGGTGCAAGTTTACTTGGCCGTCTCTTGTTGTGGGAATTCTGTTTCAGCTCTGCTGACCAATTGTGAGGCACTGTTTTGGCCCAAGGGATGTATTTAGAGAGGAAGATACATGACCCCACTAGTCAAATAAAAGGCCAAGATGGAGTGAAGGTCATTATTTGGATAGTGGATGAGCTGGGAGCAAGCCATGGCTTGGAGCTTCCCCATTGCCCTTTGGGAAGGACGTTATGGAGACAGTAGGGGGAGCTGGTCGCCAGTAGGAACATCACAGCAGATGATTTGCCCTGGATTCCTCAATCAGTCTTATATTCATTGTGCATGGATTTTGATATTAATAAAAGGTAGCACAATCCCCAGACCTCCATCATTAATCTGTGGCTCCTATAATGCCACTGCATTCTCAGGTGTTATATTGGTTTTTAACCACTATGGAAATACACTTGAGAATAAGACTTAAAAAAAAAAAAAAAAAGGATCTGTTTTCACTTATGGTTTCAGAGGGTTATATTATGAAGCTCCATTTCATTAGGGCCCTTGGTAAGTCAGAATATCATAGCATCAGGAGGGCAGAACAAAGCAGCTCAATTGGTGGTCGCCAAGAAAGAGAGAGGGGGCAGACAAATAAGCAGGACCCTAACAGAAACATTCATGGTCCCCTGGAAAGGGGAAAGGGAAAAGATCTCTTGAGCCAAATGGGAGCACAGAGGGAGGGGAGAGGGATTTAGGAGAAAGAGAAGGGGAGAATAGGAGGGGGGAGGAAGACATGAGGGGCCAGGATGACTGAGTCATTGGAAGAATAGTGGAGAGCAACAAAAGAGATACCTTAACAGAGGGAGCCATTATAGGTTTAAAGAGAAACCTTGCACTAGGGAAATGTGCAGAGATCTACTAGGATGACCCCAACTATGAATCTAAGCAAAACAGAGAGGCTATCTTAAATGTTCTTCCCCTATAATAAGATTGATGGCTACCTTTTTTGCCATCATAGAGACTTCATCCAGTAGTTGAAGGAAACAGAAGCAGAGACCCACATCTAACCACTGAGCCTAATTCTTGGAATCCAGTTGTAGATAGGGAGAAGTGATGACCAAAGGGGTAAAGACCATGCTGTGGAAACCCACAGAAACAGCTCACCTGAACAAGGGGGAACTCATGGACCCCCAGACTGACAACTGAGAATCCAGCATAGGAAAAAACCAGGCCCCCTGCATGTGGGTGTCAGTTAGGAGACCTGGGAAGTCTACGGGGCCCCTGGTAATAGAACAGCATTTACATCTAGTGTAGGAATGGAAATTGGGAGCCCATTCCCCATAGAGGGATACTTTCCCAGCCTAGACATATGGGGGTGGGCCTAGTCCCTGCCCCAAATGATTTGACAGACATTGATGATACTACATAGTAGGCCTCATCCTTTCTATGGAGCAGGAGAGGGATAGGATGGGGATTGGTGTGCGTATGGATGGGATAATGGGAAGTAGAGGGACCAGGGATTGATTATATATCTGAAGTAAGATGTTTTCCAATTTAAATTTTAAAAAGGAAGGAAAAAAAGAACTCTGGCTCCTAAGTGATCTCTACTGTTAGACTGGGGCTCCAGTACAGATCAGGAAACTGGGGGAGAAACTCAGCTTCTCAACACAATAGAGACTCTAGGCCACAGAGCTGAGATGTAGATGCTCAAGGCTTCCCCTAGCTCACCTCTTCTCCTAGTCACACCTTGCTCTTTGACATCCATAGCCCAGGCAGCACTTGTCTTCTGGGCTCTGGCCTTTGTGGGAGTGTTCCTATCCCTTCTGTGATATCTGTGGAGATGCCTCAAAGGAGAAATGCTTCCATACCTCTGTGAGTCAGTTGGCAATAGATGTTTCAAAATAAAGAAGAAAAAGGGAAAGGGTGTGATAGAGTAGGTAGAGGCAAAAATGAAGGAAGAAGTGAGGGAAAGTGGGGGAGAAAGGGAAAAAAGAGAGGAAGAGGGAAAGGATGGCATACTGACTAGTTTCATGTCAACTTGACACAAGCTAGAGTCATCTGCATGGAGGGAGTCACTACTGAGAAAATGTCTCCAGCAGATGGGCTATAGGCAAGACTGTAGGTCGTTTTTGTGATTAACTTTTTATTGATGGGGAGGGCCCAGCCCATTGTGGGTGGTGATATTCCTGGTCTGGTGGCCATGGGTTCTATTAGAAAGCAGGCTGAGCAAGGCATGAGGAACAAGCCAGTAAGCAGCACTCCCTCCATGGTCTCTGCATCAGCTCCTGACCCCAAGCTCCTGCCCTGCTTGAGTTCCTGTCTTGACAGCCTTTGACGATGAACAGTGATGTAGAAGCTTAAGTCAAATAGACCCTTTCCTCTCTAACTTTCTTTGGTCATGGTGTTTCATCACAGCAACAGTAACTCTAGCTAAGACAGTGATATTAGAAAATCAATAAATAAATCAGACAAGCTGCAACAGATTCTTTACATAGAGGATTCTTAGTACCATTGATATATCCCCAAGCCTATGGCTTACAAGACAATATTTCCTGAACTGTTTGAACAAGGTAACTTCTCCAAAGAACATTATGCAGAGCTGATACCCAGTAGTCAGAGAGGGTAGGTGCTGAGGTCTGGCTATCAGTCACTCCCAGGTGGTGGACAAGGTATGGGTTGGGGCCACACCTTAGTGTTCCTTGGGGGGAGCCAGATCCCAGTAACCAGGAAAGAGGAGGGTAAGAGTTGAGCATGCCTCTGCTCTAGCCCTCAGGGATGTAGTATGATGAATGGATATAAACCTTCTAGGAAGCCTGGCCATGCAGGTCCATAGCACCTGAGAGCCATGAGGACACTCCAGGAGGATGCTTCTATCTCTGGACATCATGGAAGACAGGCTCTTCCATACCCAAGGCCAAGCATGATCTCATGGCTTCATCTTCCAGAATTTTTCCAGAGAACTACCCTGCACTTCAGCTTCTATGTCCATAAGTCTTCTCAAGGCAAAAATACATATACCTACACCATTGTCATTGATCTGAAATTTCCTTGTGCTCCTTGATGTGGAGGCACTGTAAACTGTTATCAACAGAAGGAAACAAAGAGCTTCACATTATGAAGGTCATGTGATCATCTTTGTATTTTCACAGTCCATTTGTCAAACAGCTCATTTTTTCTCTTTCACTGGAACTTGTGAAGCTATGCATTGCTATAAATACAAGCCCAGAACTTTTCAGTGATGGGTAGATCACTGATTCTTTCTGAGCCTCAGATTATGTATGCAGGAAAGTGAAGGGGTCAGGTATATTTGTGAAACAAATATAGGGAAGTTCCAGCCTGGTTCTTCACCTAGTCTCCAGAGAGGAAGCTTTCAACTTTACCATGGAAACCACAGAGAGATAGGTTTCTCATGGAAAGAAAATGTACTCCTAGCACAGTAAGCAAGAGGGGTATGGACAAGACTCACTTAGGGCTAGGGCCTAATATTTGATGTAAATTTAACAAGTCAGTGTTGATCTTCTAGCATGTTCTTCCATTTCTATAGGCTAGATGGTCATAGACTCAGCATTAGAGTTGTGAGCACAAGCTGAGGGCTGCCATCAGTTCATTTGCATATTTCTTATCCATTTGTCCAGTACAGATTGTTCACCAGCTTGCTTGACTGTAGACTTGAGTGCTACATTGCAACAGAGCAGCCAAGGGTGACTGGTGTTTATTGTGTGGCATTCCTGGGGAGATGTAAACAAATGTCTACTCATCCCAGATAAGGGATGGACAACAGAACAAAAATAACAACATTGCCAAAGTCAACTTGGTGAAGCAATGATTTTATTGCAGTTACTCACAGGAGTGTGGGTGAGGAGTACAGGAGCTACATCTCAGGAATCTGGAAGCCTGAGTTATCTGCATGACTCTCAGGTGGCTCAGCAGGTCTCCTCTCTTCAGATATTCTTAATGCTTATACAACTTTGGGAAGGAAGGGACTTTGTGACTCTGGTTTCAGGGACATCCTGAGACTTTAGTCATTTGATTTCTGTGTTTTAATGAACCTCCCTTCAGAACTTTCTGGGCTTAATTGTTGGCAGAAGGAAGGGAAGGGAGTCCACGAAAGACTGAATAAAAGCATATCAAATATTTATTGGGGGACACTCATGAACAACAACATAGGTAGAGAGTCGCCTGGAGGCACAGGAAGCTTCCATCAGATCTCCTACCACCATACAAGACACAGAGAAAACACTTCTTCTCCCCACTTAACAGTCCACAGGGAGCAACTCACACCACGCCTAGAGGAGGCCAGTACTCCCCAAACTATTGGCTGAATGAATTCCCACAACACTCAATGAGCTTCCTTCTAGGACAGTATTTCTGTTTGGAGCAAAGTGCTACAACAGTGATTTTTCTGGAAGAAAACTTCCTGAGTGAAGCGATGGGACAGCCAAGAGAAAGCCAGCTGAACCCAATACAGGGACGTGGTAGGGTTAGTACAGAAGGGATACTGCTCATGCCTAAGGTTCTGTGGTGGTTTGAATAAGATGGCCCCATAAGTTCATATATTTGAATGTTTAATCAGCAAGGAGTGGAACTGTTAGAAAGGATTAGAAGGATTAGGGGGTGTGGCCTTGTTGGAGTAGGTGTGGTCTTGTTGAAGGAAGTGTGTCATTAGGGATGGACTTTAAGGTTTCATAAGCCCATGCCAGGCCCAGTCTCGCTTCGTGCTGACTGTAGATCAGGATGTAGATCTCTCTGCTACTTTCCCAGCACCATGTTGGCCTGTGTGCCTCAGTGCTTCCCACCATGATGATGATGCCATACTAACAGCTGAATCTGTCAAGAGCCCCTCAATTACATGTTGTCTATTTATCAGAATCACCTCGGTTGTGGCATCTCTAAACAGCACTAGACCAGTGACTAAGACAGCCTTCTCTGCTTTCCTATGGATAGAGATGAATTTCACAGCAACTCAACCCTAACAGGAAACACATTCCATGGATCTCGACAAAGAGCCAGACCAGTAAAGAGAGGAATGAAGGAAGATGATTTCTAGAGACAGGCAGCACTTTTGTGTCTCTGCCAGGATGATTCCTGGTGGGAAATCGCCCTCTGGTGGAACATTGGAGTAATGCCCCTGGCTAGGGCTATGACCTCTTCCAAGGTGTCTATGATCCTAGGCCCATTGTCTTCTTGAAACAGTGCTGTATGATGAGTGGTGGGGAAAGTCCCTAGTGCCCTGCAGAAGGAAGCTTAAACAACTGTACTTTAAGACTCAGTGTCCTCCTGCCCATGGCCCTTTCTAGGCGTTCCTTTTGTCTCGCCCGTCCAGTTGCTGCAGAGATCTGTTTCTCTGGGAGTAGTGTGTGGACTTTGGGTGAGGATCTACAGCCAGCAGGCTCTCTCGATTTTGTCCAAGCCTTCAGCAGAGTGTTTTTCAGAACAGACACATTTCCAAAGACGAGGCAGTTGGTGAATGGTTGCCCCTAGGAGTTTCCAGCTGTTTGCTTTCTGAACAGTTCCACCCCACTTGCTTTTAATGGAACTAATTACTCAATATGCCTGCACATCCTTGCCCCTTTACAGGCCATGTCTGTTCAGGATCTGTACTTGCAGGGAGTCATTACCAGGCATAACCACTTCTGTAACCACCACCTAACCACAGCTCATCTAGCATGATATCAGCTCAATGATCTGTGTGACCACTTCAGGCTCTCCCAACAGTGCTTTATGAAGCTCACATGATAGTAAAGCAACCAGGGACCTCCTCCTGTCATGGACCCATCAGGAGCTCAGCAATAGGCTACTTAGATGCCAACATACAAGGCACATTTTCATGGGGTACCCCAGAGAGGAAAGGCTTATTTACATTTCTGGCTTTAGATGGTTAATTCTATATGTCCACTATGCTGGTCCATGGCTCAGACATGTGTGTTCAAACATTATTCTGGAAACTTCCTGAGGAGTTGTCAAAGGACATTAACATTTAAGCCCATGTATTTGGGGTAACACACACTGCTTTCCCCCAAACAAGGGGACTCACCAGGGCAGTTGAAGTCTGAATGATCCAACAGACTGACCTTCACTTAGCAGATTAACACCACACACACACACACACACACACACACACACACACACACACACACACACACACCACATACAACACACACACAACATAAACACCAACATAAACACATATACAACACACACAAAGACAGACACACACACACACACACACACACACACAGAGAGAGAGAGAGAGAGAGAGAGAGAGAGAGAGAGAGAGAGAGAGAGAGAGAGAGAGAGAGAGAGGCTTATTCTGTAATGGGAAGTTGGACCAAGGCATTGCTCTGATGTGACCATCACATGCCCATCAGGCAGTCCCTGGGCTCCCTCTGCTGGACCGAAAGAAAATCTTTATTTTTCTGATCTTGGCTAGTCAAGGTACCAGGGCTATTTGGCCCTTCTTCCACATTTAAGCTTCCTTCAGTATGTCTACCTCTGGAGCTTCTTGTGTGAGCTGTGCAGATAAATGAAGAGAGGATGTCTCTGGTTTCTCCATCACTGGAACCCAGAGATCAGAGAGATGAGATGTAGAAAGATGGGAGATGAGAACAAGGCCTCAGGAAGATGACATTCAATCTATGACACACATCAGATGGCTTCTACAGATGAACCCTTCAGCTGAGGAATGAACCTTTCTCGGGCCCTTTGAAGGCTTATCAAGGAAAAGTAAAAGGTAGGCTGTGGTGGTTCCGGGGACATCTGGAGATGACACGAGAACAAGAAGAGGATGCATCAGAGGGAGAGATGAGCCCATAGTCCTGAATCCCCAGCCCTGGTATACCCCTTCCTGTGTCTTGGATTGGGGCCACCTCCCACCTGAGCTTCTGCTTTCTTCTTTCAACTTGTTTGTGGTCCTGTAGGCTTTCTTATGGTATGTGGACAATCTCAGCCCTCCAGGATGCCTGGTGCAGAAAAAAAAAAGAAAAAAAAGAAAACAAGAGGATACTATGCCAAAACCAATCCTCCCAGTGTTCTGACTCACAGTGCAACTATGGCATGGCCTTATGGCTTACCCAGGTAGGCTCTGCAAGAACACTCAGTTCCCACTGTGTTCCTCATGTAGACAGGTCACATGCCACTGCCACCCAGCAGAAAGAGACAGGACTCTCAGACATCTGGATAGAGGAACATTTTGTATGAAGATTTGTGCATAATTTAAAATAAGCATCCAGACGTTATAATGTGAATTATATGTTCCATCATATATTATATATTTTAATATTTAATGTTAATTATATGCACATAAGATATACATATGAATCATTATTGGGAAGCATAAAAATCTTACGTTAAAATGTTTTATATTCAAGATGGGTGTATGCGTTCATGTGTGTCTTTAGATTTTAAGACACACATATATATGTATATGTAGGCTCTGTGAGGGATTAGCTTCAGGACCCTAAATCAAAACCTGTGGCCTCTTGGGGTTCTTATAGAGGGTTGTATAGCCTTCTATATATTGTCAACCTTCACTAGATACCTTACACAATGTCTTGCAGAATATAAAGGCTTGAAAACCGGTTGTAATATGGTATTATTTAGGAAATGACAAGCAAAAAGTCTGTATATATTTGGTATGGATGAAATTTCTTTCCAAATTCTTCCAGTGTGTGGTTATTACTCTGCAGAGTAGCCCTGTGCTTGCCCAGGGCTCCCTGGATTCAGTACCAGTTTCTGCCTGTGATGATGTCAGGCAGCTGCAGCTACTCAGCTGAGATATATCACTTTAGCATCCCACCCATCGCTCCCCAAATTAAAGAACCATCAAAAGTGAAACAGACATAGAACCAAAAGATGGGAGTTAAAAATCTGCCCTTCTGCCTCCACGTATTCGACTTTCAGATAATTTAGCTGATCTTTCTCGGCTTTGATTTCTTCATCTGGGTTGGAGTGCCATTGTCCTTTGCTGATAGAGTCCCATGTAGATGAAAGGATAATACAATGAAGAGTTGAGATCATTGGCTAATGCAGGACAAATGGCCATTGAGTAGCTGGTCTGGGCCCCAAACAAAGGGATCAAAAGGGACATAGTACCAGCCATTAGGTGACTCAGTAGCAGAGCCCTGGCCTAACAGTCCTCAAGTCACCCTGTTTGTGGGGGAAGCAGTTGTGTGATATGACTTGCCTTCTGTATATGTGTTTCTCTTATTGGTTAATGAATAAAACATTATTCAGCCAGTGAATCAGGAAGAGAGATGGGTCTAGGAGACCAGGAGAATTCTGGGAAAGGTAGGCAGACTGGGCCCACCCCAGTCACCATGCTGCTGAAGGATGTCCCGGGAAGAACTAACATCTGGAAGGTGGAAGTGGTTCTGCTTTGAAAGTGAGACAAATAGTTGAGAAACTCTGGTGAATTGACACTGAGAGGCTTTTAGAAGGACTGGGCATGCACACCTGGGGAGGAGATAGGAATTTGGAGGAATATTTGATGCAGTAACTATTATCTTTCGTTATCTGATAGGCTATAGATAGAATTCTATTTCTAGGCCTGGTTTTCCTACTAGATTGATGCCTTTCTTTATTTCAGTGAAAGTGGTCCAGAATCTTTCACAGATACAAGAGTTCTTCCCTCCTCTTTAAAATAAAGAGATTAAATCAACAGCTTGAAGGTCCTATTTCATCCCAGAAGACCAGACAACTACAGATTCAATAATGTCATATAAGGAGGCTCTGAAGTGGGGACTGGCCTCCTGACAATGCCCTTTAAATGTCACCTCATCAAGATGTCCTCAGCCATTACCTTAATGGTTTTCTTCCTCTATTGCTTAATATAAAAGGGGATATTAACTCTAACCTCAAACCCTGATATAACCAATTTGTTAAAGCAATTTGGGAGAATCATTTAGCCGTGAGCACAATGCTGAGGCTGGATCCTTGATACCTTTATCTTGAGCAAAACTGTAGCAGTGAGGCCCCAGCTTGTGCTGATCACCCACTATGTGTCAGGAACTGTCCAGGCTCTAGGGACACACAGATGAAGGGATGCAGTTCTGCTATAAGAGAATTCACAATTGAGAAGAGAAAGAGATGTAAGCAGAACAGCAAGATGCAGACTCAAGGAAACTGGTTAAAAGAAGAGACTGATGCTCCAGGCTGAGAGTGCACAGACTGCTTCATGGAATGCCAAGCTGAACTGTAGGTAGGAAGACCACAGTGCAGATGATGCCAGATGGAGGGAAGAGGCCTGCTTGAGCTGTGGTCATTGATAACCAACCCTAACTCACAGTGACTTGGTGTTTTCCGCATTGTTATGGCCAGGGCATGGAAGCCCTTTGAGTGACATTAAAGCCTTGAAAGGCATTGCTAGACACTCTGCAGAGTAGGTAGATGACCCACAAAGACAAGGACCTGGACAGGACATCCAGATGCCCTATAGAACAGCCAGAGTTGTTGCAGGTGCTGTGGACTATGGGTGATATATTATTTACAATTTAATAGAGCTTGCCTCATGGTTCAGAATTCAAAGATAGCCACAAGCCATAGCAGTCAGGCAGTGGTGATACACACCTCTAATCCTAGCTGCCATACTAGCAAGCCATAGAACTAGTAGGTAGTAACACAAACCTTAATTCCCTGGATTCAGAAGACAGGAAGATGGGTTTCTGTTAGTGCAAGGCTATGTTGAGCTACATGAAATTGATCCAGTCTAAAACAGAAACAGCTCACACAAAGGTAATCTCAGTACTTGGGATCACAGGCCTTTAATCCCAGCACTTGAAGGACATAAAATAGGAGCAAATATTCAGTCTGGGGTATTTTGGTCTCCATCCATGTTTGGGCAGTTACTCTCCAGTCATATTGAGGGCAGGATTGCTTCAGCCTGGGTATAGGTAAGAGCTACTGGCTTGACCTCTTTGCTTCTCTGAGCTTTCAGCTTGAACCCCAATACCATATCGGTCTCTGGGTTTTTAATTATTCTTACTACAATAGCATGTGGGGTGACTGATATCTAGAGCTAAGGAACGCAGCAACAGATCACTTGAGGTACAGGATAGAGTGGGGATGGAGACAGAGTTTATTAATTATTTAAATAAATTGAGAAGAAATGGAAAGACCATTTGAAGGGGTGAACAGTGACCTAGTACAGAAAAGGAACAGTGAGCTTGTAAGAGTTCAGTGCAAAACCAAAACACAGGGAAGGAAAGAGGGCTGTGAGGGAGAGAGCAGAGTACTAAGCAGTCATTGGCTGCAATTAAACAGCAGAAAGAGAAAAAGAAAAGAAAATCTGAAGTGAAAATAACTAGGAAGTTTCCCAGCTGTGGAAAGCAGAAAGTCTTCTAAAGCGGGACACCATAAAATAAAACAGGTAAGAGCATGCCTAGGCAGAATACATTCAACAATGCCAAAATTAAAAATCAAAGCTGACAAACCCTTCAGTAAACTAAAGGGAAGAGGCATTGCATACAGGGGAACACTCACATAGATAAGGCAGATTTCTCACTAGAAATGATGGAAATGAAAAGGGGAGATGGGATCTTTACAATGGATAAAAGGATAAAATAAGGATAAAATAAGTGCTGTCCAAACATTTACTTCTATGCTGCTGTGGTTAAAACACTGCCCAAAAACACTTTGGGGAGGAAAAGGTCTATTTGGCTTGCAGGTTACAGTCCATCATCCAGGGAAGCCAAGGCAGGAACCCAAGGCAGAAACCTGGAGTTAGGGACTGAGACTAAGACCATGGAGGAATACTGCCTACTGGCTGGCTCACATTCCTTTCTCTTTTTGTTTTGGTTTCGTTATTGTTTGAAGCAGGATTTCTCTCTGCAATAGCCCTGGCTGTCCTGCAACTTCAGGGTGCCCTTGAACTCACAGAGATCTGCCTGCCTCTGCCTCTGCCTCTGCCTCCCAAGTGCTGGGATTAAAGTCTCCCAGCCTAAGCATGGCTCTGCCCACAGACTCTTACATTATCCAGCAATTCAGAAAATGCCCCACAGGTGACCACAAGCCAATCTGATCTGAGCTATTCTCCAGTTGAGGTTTCCTATTGTCAGGTGATGGCATTTGTCAAGTTGACAACTGAAGCTAACAACTACAAATTAATCATACATGTTCAATACATAAAAATATGGTTTGTAAGTAGAGGTGGGACAAACATATTTTCAGATAGCTCAAACCTGAGATAATTTGTATCTAGCAGATATGCCGTTCTTTGATCTATATGAGAGGGCTCAGAAAGAGGCATAGATCTGTAAGTAGGATAGGGAAAATGACAAAAGAAAATGTGAACAAATAGAGAGAATTATATACTAATTAGCTGCTTATCTAGGCATGGAAAATATGCATGGAATTAGCTATTGAGACCAACTCTAATGACATTGTATATGGTTTAAATACTTGTATTTTGCTATGGTGGAAGCTTCACCCCAGCCCCTGGCATCTATATACCCAAAGTCTGGAATGTTATGGTGCAAATTCCACCCAAGCCCCCCTCCCCTATCTCCCTCCAAACCCTGCTGCATCTTAGAAACCCCTCCAAATGATGAGCCCTCCCCAAGAGATCCTCAAGACCACTCCCACAGGGTATTTAAACTCTCCCAGAAAAGAGACTCCTGGTTTTCTGGTTTCTCTTTCCAGTCTATTCTGTGGAGGACTGGAAGGCCACCTGGAGCCCTGTATCCATTACACATGGGCTTTTTCTAATTCAGTTTGGTTTGATCTGATTAGGATTGTTGCATTGGTGGAGAGGCTTATTGGGATATAGAAACTTTTCATCTGGAGGTTCCACTGAGGGGGCTATTTTTTTCTTCCACTGGCCACGGGACATATGGTGGGAAAACACCCTCCTCCCCAACACCCGCTTTCTGCCAGGTTAAGATCTGCTTTCAACTGAGTAAGTTGTAGTTTCCAAGTCATTACCTTAGAGTCCCAGGGCCTCCTGTAATTTTGGGGGTTTCCTGACAAAGATGCAGTTATGCTAGGCCCCTGACCTTTTTATGGAACAAAGACCTGCCTTGTCCAGTGGGAACCCTTCTTCAGAAAACATTCTGTTCAAGGGAATATCCTACACCACCTATGTTTTTGGCCCAGGACCTACCACAATGGATACATTACATTAGGCTTTGTGTTCCACCATAGACTTGTAAAATGGGTACCTGCCATTCAAAGCCAGATCCTCAACTCCCTTGGACTGCCTTTTACAAAATCGTTTTAAATTGGGGTTATCTGACACCACATGTCCTGAACACCTGATTTCTCTGTGCACTAAGGTCTGGCTGCAATATGCCCTAAGCAAAGGCTCACGTTGGCCAAGGGGTGGGGTGGGGATCATTTGAATTTTCCATCCTCCATGATCTTGAAATTTTTTGCTGGCTTGGGGACCAGTGAACAGAATCTTCATACGTCCACAGTTTTTGGATACTGCGCTCCTGCCCTTCCCTCAGTAGCCAGAGTCTCATAGCACTGATCTTGTTGCCTAGGGTCAAGGCACCTCCATATTCCTGCCTATCTGGGAACTGAGACCCTGAAAATTCTGCCCTGACTTTGCTGCCCAAGACACTGGCCCCTCCCCACAACCTTGCCTGCCCAACCCCCTCCTATGGGGCCCCATGTTCCATTCAGTGGCTCACATTCCTCTCATTCCTCCCCTTACTTCCCCTCCAGGACAAAGGTCAAGTAACAATTTCCTCCTCCTTACTCAGCTTCCTCTCTTACCCATGCCCCTACCACCCCTCCCTATCCTTCCATGCCACCTCCTTGTCCCCCTCTACACACTGGCCTCTAATTCACCTAGCCTTCCCAGTGCGAGTCATGGTCCTGGCCACCCATTTCATTTCTTAGTCAGTGCCTGATATTAGAAAACAATTTAAAAAGGCTAAAGAGGGGTCTGCAAACTCCCAAACAGTAATTGGTGAAAATGGCTTTTAAAATTTCCAGTGGCTGAGAAGAGGCAGCCAAGTCCTTCAGACAGACAAGGCCAAGCTCTGAGCCCAAACCTTAGCAGATGCCCTGGGGCCACAAGGGGAAGAAGGGAAGTCAACAACAAGGCTCCATTCTCCAGGAGCTCCACCCAAGTCAACTCCACCAGGAGCCTGCTACAGATGTGGGCAGGATGGTCATTTGGCAAGATATTGCCTGGACCCGCAGCTGCCAATGAGGCCATGCCTTGTCTGCTGACAGCCTGGACACTGGAAATCCGAATGACCCCATGTGGACTTGTCCTCTAGGACACACCATGAAGGTCCAGCCTCACCAACACCAGCAGCTGAGACTGTGCCAGCCTTCAAACTACTCAGCCTGGTGGAAAACTGGCAGGGCCCAGACTTGGTTATTCCCATTGCCCTCTCTGAGCCTAGGGTAACAGTGCAGGTTTCAGCTAAGTTCATTACTTTTCTTTTGGACATGGGAGCTACCTACCCTGACTTAATCTCCCACTCGGGTCCAACAGTTCACCCCCTCCAATTCCTGTCACAGGGATGGATGTGGCCCCTTCCTCATTTCAAGAAAACCTGGGAATTTATCTGAAAAAGGTGTCTCACTTCTGCTCATCTAATTATCTCTCTCAGATCTGATGATGTTTGCTGACTAGGGTACTGATAGCTCATTAGTTTATTAAGTTTCCTGGTAAAAGTACAGACAGGTATGCCTTTTTTTAATTTTTTTTTTTACAGGTTTCATAGTCAGGGATTACCAGGTTTCAGATGTAACTTCAGAGTCTTAAATTTCCTCTGGTTGTTTTCTAAAATATGCATGCCTTTTAACATAAAGCCATAGCCTTTTGCTATGACAACACAATAAATCTGTTACAACTGTCTTACAGATACCTGTAATTTCCTGGGAGAAATTCTGCTTTTGTACCAAGAAATCTGGACTGTTAGTGAAAACTAACAGTCTCTAGACCCCATTTTGACTCACATACTTTTGAGCATACCTTGCAGGTTCACTCCTCTTGCCTGGGCCAAGGCCACTCCACAGAGAGTCCTCTAGGTAATGCCAGCACCTGCACCATCTCCTGGAGCTTCACCATTGGTACCACCTCTCCAGGCTTAAGGGGAAACCTACCCAACAACTGGAATCTGGTTTCCCAAGCTGTCCCAGTGAAGGACTCATGTGCTCTCCTGTCTCATTCATCCACCCTTGCCTCTTCTGTACAACCAGGACACTTCTCCATTCCCTTCATTCTGGCAGTTGTCACCCTTCCCACGGCAAGCCCCGTTCATAGGGCCAAGGATAACAGTCTCTTTTTTCTTCTAACCACCTGCCTTCTCCATCTCCTCAAGGAATAGGTGCCTGAGGTTTACAGGATGGCAGCTAAAGGAATGCTTCTTCACTCATAATATCTGTTGAGCGTGATCCCACTGACTCCTAGCTCCCCACTTTCCCACATTGTCCTTTGTCAGCAGGAAGAAGCCAGACCTGTGGCCTCCATATACATAAAGAGTCTGGAATGTTATGGTGAAAGTTCCACCCTAGTCTCCTCCCCATCTCTCTCCAAACCCTGCTGCATCTCAGAAAGCCCTCCAAAAGATGACCCCTCCCCAAGAGATCCTCAAGACCATTCCCACAGGGTATTTAAATTGTTCCCCAGAAAACAGACTCAAGGTTTTCTGTTGCCTTTCCCATCTCCTCTGGGGTGGGGGTGGGAGTTGCTGGAAGGACATTGGGAAGCACTATATTCATTAAATGTGGGCTTTTTCTAATTTGGTTTGATTTGATATGATTTGGATTGCTCCATTAGTGGAGAGGCATACTGGGATACAGAAACTTTTCACTAACAACTAAAATGACAGCAAAAGCACAAAGAATATGAGGTTATATTAAAGGAATTGCACTCTTGGAAGGCTGTTATGTCATTCTTAAAGTATATAATGCTACTTGAAAGTAGATTTATAATATGTTGTATTTTTATATTGCAAAACTTCTCAAGAACTAGAGATTAACAGCCAATAACAGTAAATTTATATTTTTGTTATTAATTGGATTTAATTATTTTGTGTTGTTATTATTTTTTGTGCATGGGTGCTTTGCCTGCTTGTATGTCTGAGTACCACATGTATGCCTGGTGTCTGCAGAAAGTCAGAATATGGCCTTTGATCCATAGTTGTGAATGGCTATATGGGTTCTGGAAACAGAACTTGGAGCCTCTGTGAGAGCAGACAGTGCTCTTGACCCCTGAGCCATCTAGCCAGTACCTAAATTAAAATTTTACTGGACAGTTACTTCTACTATTTTGACTGTTTGTAATTAAGAGAAAACAGAATCTTTTCTGGGGATTTCTTTCTTATTGGAAAGTTCTGACTGTGCCTTCCTCTTGGAGCTAGCTGTTTTATTATTTTACTTGCCCCATGTCTTCCCTTCTTTTCCTGTTGCTGTCATAAAATACCCTGATAAAAGCAACTTAAAGGAAAGAAGGCTTATTTGGCTCACTATGTGAGGGTATAGTTTGTTTGCTATGTGGGGAAGCAAAGGCAGAGATAGTCAGTGCAGATGGCAAATCTGATATACCAGCCATCCTTATGTTAACTTTGGGGAAATCAACTGAAGACAGAAATAGAGGGGAGGAGGAAAATGGGGAAATGAGGGAAGGGGCAAGGGAGGGAGTCAAAGAGAGACTATGATGACGAGTGTCCATTTTTCAGGACTGTACCATAGTCTAACACAGTATGCATTTAGAAATACAGCTTTACTTGGTGTTTTTTAAGGCACATAATGTTGAGAGGGAAATACAGTAGGAGGGTATAGAGGAGTGATGGAGGATGTCCTTCTGATATATGTTTCTCTTATTGGTTGATGAATAAACATTGTTTGGCCAATAGAGGCAGGAAGATAGGTGAGACTAGGAGATGAGGAGAATTCAGGGAAAGGGAGGCAGAGAGAGAATGTGAGGATACTCCCTGTAGCAGAGGAAGGAGTAACAGATCCAGACCCTTCTCTGATAAGATAAGACCACGTAGAAATTCTTAAATTAATAGAAATGGATTAATAGTTAAGATTAATAGTTAAGAGCTAGCCAGTAAGAAGCCCTAGCCATTGGTCAATAGTTTAATAATTAATGTGAGTCATTGTGTGTTTATTTGGGGCTAGAGTGGCAGGACATGGTGGGACAAAAAACTCCAGCAATGGAGGAGAAATGAATGGGAAAGGATGACGATGGATTTGATCAAAATACATTATACACCTATTTGAAATTTTAAGCAATAAAAGGAATTGAGGTTTATAGTACAGGAAACAAAACTAATAGAACAAAGAAGAGGCAAATTTACAATTGTATCTGAATATTATAATGATGATATGGGAGTGATGAGCAATACATGTAGACAGAGGCCAATTGGGTAAAACCTGTGGAAACCTCATCCCAGCACTTTCTCACTCTTCACTGTGTTCTCTGTAGCAGACAGTTGCTTTCCTTAAAAATAATACCCACATCCATCCCATGCAATCAGAATAGCTAGCAGCCTACCTGGTCTTGCCCATTACATGTTAGTGCATTTTTGCTCTTGTGGTGACAATCAAAGATGTATCCAGACATTGCCAGATGTCTGGGATCATTGAGACAAGTGGCTAGGCCAACCTTCCCATAGAAATTTCTGTGTATCTAGACCATGGACTAGGATCAAGACAAATCCAGATGAGTCCCAATAGGTTTATAAAGTGTTGAAAACAAGTGCAAGACATTCTCTGAATAAAGTGGAATTCAGCTATTCATCAATCTTGGTAAGATTTTAACATGTAAAACACAGTGGATAAAAATAAATAAAGCAATGCTTATCTAAGTGATGAGGAGTTTAATAGTTTACACTATGGATGGGAGAATAAAAAACTCTCTGAATGCTGGTGAGGCAATGCTCAGAGGGAAATTTTCAGCTCTAATGAAGATTTGGGGGCATGTAAATTCAATAGCCTAAGCTATTGATAAGACACCCGAACCTCAGAACAAACAGAATAAAAACAATGAAATGGCACTAAGAAAATTATGCAAGGTGATGCACACCTCTAATCCCAGAACTTGGGAAATGAGAGTCTGGAGAGCAACTTTGATAGCAAACAGAAGGAACAAATAATATAAGTACAATTTACCCCAAATACATTGAAATTTACTGAGTTATGTATAGGGGTATTTGGGAGAGGGGGATGAAGATCAAAGCAGAATCTTCAGGTCTCTCATCTGCTGCCTCCTTGAAAAGATGTAGGACAACCCTACATAATGAGAGAAATTGTCTTCCCCTGGGAAGAGCAGAGCAACCTTGGTTATCCAATACCAAATGGTAATCCTGGGAAAACACACACAAGTAAATTATACAGAATACAAAGGCACACACACACACACACACAGAGAGAGAGAGAGAGAGAGAGAGAGAGAGAGAGAGAGAGGGAGGGAGGGAGGGAGAGAGAGAGAGAGAGAGAGAGAGAGAGAGAGAGAGAGAGAGAGAGACTTGCACACACATGACATCAGTTAATGAAAAAAGAGGGAATGGATTTGGAAGAGAGCAAGGAGGGATATATTGGGAGGATTTAGATAAGGGAAGAAGGAAAATGATGTAATGAGCACTGGATGATTTTTCCAGAGGTCCTGAGTTCAATTCCCAACAACCACATGGTGGCTCACAGCCATCTCTAGTAGGATCTGATGCCTTCTTCTAGCATAAAGGCACTCATGCAGATAGAGCATGCATAGATAAAAGAAATAAAAATAAATAAAATAAAAGTTAAAGAAGAGGCAGTGTGTGCCCTGCTTAGTACAGTGGACACTGGCAAGGAGATCCAACAGCCTGTAAATAATGCTGTTGTCTGTGCTATGGGATGAGAGAGACTGAGCATGCAGATTGCCCTAGGTAGAGGCTGGGTCAATAGAGCTCCAAAGGACTGAGCAGAGCTAGCAGGTGCTGGCTGCTCTTTTTAAAGTCCTCATCACAATTGTTTTTCTCCCAAGCACTAGTAGGATGCCACTACCCCAGTCCTCAGCCCACAGCCACTTGTAGACCATTACATTTGTCCATTATGTTTGACAAAGTACATGCTTAACCAGAAAATATAGTTTTTATTTAAAATTAATTTTCATTTTGCATACCAACCCTAGTTCCCTCTCCCTCCACTTCTCCCACCCATACCCCCACCTTAACCCCTTTCCATCCCCCATCAACTCCTCATAGGAGGTAAGGCCTTCCTTTGGAAGTCAACAAGTCCGGCTAATCACTTAGAGGCAGGACCAAGCCCCACCCCTAGAAAATTCTTGAAATGGATTCCAGAGAATGGTCAAGGTTCATCCCAGTGGGAAGCCCAGAGCTGCTAACATCTGCCCCTCCCTGCACCCTCTTTGGCTGGCTGTCCATAAACCTATCTGTCCTTGGCCTCCCAAGAGGGAACCACAGCTTTTGGTGCAGCGGTAGCTGCAGCCCCTCTGCTGCCTGCACATGGAGCATTCAGAGTCCAGACCACCTCCTCACACTGGCTGATCATCTTCCCATCATGAAGCTCCAGCAAAACCCAGCTTTTCACTGGGCTGCGGATCAGAGTTGTGTGGGTGAGGAAATGTAAATTTGGAAACCTTCCCATGCTCCAAGGGTCTCTTTTCTCCTGGCAGCACCATCCTTCATTAATTCTTTTCAGTGCCCATTTTTGCTGTGAGAGAACATCACTGCCCACCCCTGAGGGACAGTGGTTCTTTTCTCCATCACAGAAAGGTTTTCATATCTCCATTTAGCACATTTGTAAGGTTCAGGATAATCACTTGATTACATTTGTGCCTTTGCCAGACCCAGAGGGCAGACACTAATCTGTTAATGCTCTCTGAGTCCAGAGGACACAGAATTAAGTTGGGCCACAGGAGTCAGACAAAGCAGAGACCTTCTGTGGTATGGCCTGGAAAGATGATACAATTCCCACAGCTGGTGGCAGGAAGATGCTCCAGGAGGGCATCGAAAGATGACAAGTGACACGGCATGGGAGAGCTTCCCATGGTGCTTTACCCTCTGGGACTCTTATCTTCAGTGGGATGGATGGAAAGAACTGTGGTGGGGCTCACACGTATCTCCAGACTGTGCACTTGATCTTCAGTTTATTTCTCCATAATAATTGCATGAGTCTCTGTGGCTTCCTAGAGCTGAAAATGTTTGATAAAAATAACTTAAGAGAAGAAGTTGAAAGGTTTGGGGTTTAGAGGTCAAGAAGGACACTATGGCAGACTTTCCTTTTAGGTATGAGATTTATTAGAAGAACTTTTAGTAGCATAGATTGATATGCTGGCAAAGAAAAGAATTCAGGCCCAGATGGCAGAGTCATGGAGAAGGGCATCCAGTCTTAGAGGTCTCTGGAGAAGGTGAAGGTTCACACCATATATTTGGTAAGTAGAACACAGTGCAGGCCTCATTCAGGCTGTTTCAGATTCCAAGGAGGCAGGGGAAGGAAAGGAGGCCCTGAATTTGGGGGTGAGGAATTGAGACTCTGAGGATGTAGGGAACATTTTGTTGAAGTGTACCCAGTAGGGTTTCTACTACTGTGACAATAAACTATGATCAAAAGCCACCTGGGGAGCAAAGTGTTTATTTGATATTATAGCTTGTTGTCTGTCATCTAGGGAATTCAGGACAGGAACTCCAGGGAGGAACCTGGAGGCAGGAACTGAAGCAGAGGCTGAGGAAGAACTCTGCTTACTAGGCTGCTCCTCATAGCTTTCTCAGTACCCTAGACCATGAGCTCAGGGGTTTCCCCACCCTCAGTGAGTTGGGCCTTCTTTAATCAATCAACACTCAAGAAAATGCACCATAGGCCAGTCTGATGTCAGTATTTCCTCAGCTGAGGTTTCACCTTCCAAAATGACTCCAGCTTGTGTCAAGTTGACATCAAACCAGCCAGCACACAACCTAGAGTCTGCTCGTGTCCTGAAGTCTGCTGGCCTGAGCCAGTAAATGTCCTGGAGGAAGCAGGAATGAGACTTACCATTCTTCTGGAATCTGGAAAGCTGGAGATTCTTCTAGGGGGCGTCTTAGCAGCATGTTGGGGTGTCATTTTTCCCTACAGTTGCCGAAAGGAAGAGGCTACAGCAGGTGGGCTTGGCTTGATCCCATGCTAGTCCAAATCCTAACAGAACTGATTATTGGTCTCAGCATTTTAGAAAGATTTCAGTCCACCAAGGTGAGAAAGCCAGGGGACAGGAGCAGCTGTCTGTGGAGTATGAAGGGGCTGTGGGTATGGCACACATCAGAAAGCACAGACGCGGACACAGCTATTGCTTTTGAATGTCTACTATAGTGAACTACTTCTTTTTCCCAAGGAGGGAGGGAATGTTTCTTCCAGCCTCCAAGAAAGCTCAGTACATTAAGCTAGAAATGCAAAGGAGCAAAGGACAGCAGAATGCTTCCAGCTAAACAGAGACAGCCGCTGGGCTTCCTTCCTCACAAGTCATATAAATTACCAATGTCACAGAAAATGTCCCCAGGTCAGGACAGACACATCTGTAGCCCTGTCTGTAGGTATGCCAGGGACATCCTATCTTGATTACCACAATGTCATAAGATGTTTCAAACTCAGAGTGATTGTGCCTCCTGCTCTCTTCTTACTCAAAGCTGTGTTAGTTTTTTGGGGGTCTCTTGAATTCCACATGGGATTTTTGTGCTCAGGCACTGAGGAAATAAATGAATGTCAATCAAATGAGAAGCAGCAAAGACCATGCAGTTGGCACTTGCTATAACAAAGAAGTCAGCCACCAGCACTGGGAGAAGAAGAGATGCCAGTGTGGGGAAAGTGCAGAAAAGCTTTATACTGGGAAACAGAAGGCTTTGGACGTACCCAGAGTGAAGGCTGCTAACCCAGAGAAGCTGGAGGTGGACCAGTTACAGGGGGAATCTTTGTGAATGTTTAAGAGGTGTGGTGGTTTGAAAGAATGGCTCACAAAGGGAGTGGCAGTATTAGGAGGTGTGGCCTTCTTGGAGTAGGTATGGCCTGTTGAAGGCAGGCTTTGAGATCTTTTGTTTAAGTTTCACTCAGTGTCACAGTCGACTTCCTATTGCCTGCAAGACGCAGGACTTTCAGCTACTCCTCCAGCACCATGTCTACCTGCAGGCTGCCATGCCCCCTGCCATGATGATAATGGATTGAACCTTTGAAACTGTATGCAAGACACTTCAATTACATGTTTTCTTTATAAGAGTTGCCATGGTCATGGCGTCTCTTCACAGCAATAGAAACCCTGACTGACACAGGAGGGAATAATTGACTTTCTCTGGTTAGTCACCAGTTAGAAATGGATGGGGATAAGGGTGGAGCTTGGCATGCTGTCAGTTATTCAGCACTGCCTTGCCATTTGAGACCAGCTGCTGCAAGGATTATTGTATTGCTTCCTGGGCCCTAGTTCTGGCTGTGGGTGTCTATATTTACATCTGTCCTGGCTCTTGCTCACTTGGTCTACTGCACTTTTGCAGGCACCTCTCTGTGCATCTTATCTTGGTAGGACACTTGTGTTCAAACAACAGAACTCTTAGGTGTGACTTCTGTGAAGCCTGCCGCCCTCTCCCATCCTCTTGCCTCTCTCTTTGGTGGTTCCTTCAGAGCAGCACCATAAATTCCTTACCTCATTAGATTTATTTGCTCATGTTCATCTTTCTGGTTCATGTGTAACCCTCTCTGTTTCTTCAGTGTACAAATCCAGGTAGCCCGATGCTCAATAAATACTTATTAAACAGATATAAAATAATGAGAGCCAGTGATTAAACCCAACACAATATCTGTCCTATGTAATTTTTGCTCACAGGGTTAAACTAAAGCCTTGGATTCTAGTCATCTTATAATGTGAAGCTGTTGAGCTCATAATGGCTTCCCGATAAGAAAGAACAAAGGAATGGCAGGCATCCTTGCCTAACTTTTCACAGTAGAAAGAGTCTACTGTGGAGGAACCCACAGGCATGCTCCTGGTCTAGATAAGTGCTCAGCTCAAGTACTTTGCACCAGGAGGCTGCAAAGCCTGAAGAAGCTGCACCCAGAAGCAGCATAGTCCAGGGATTCTATAACAGTGAAGAAAGCTGATGCTGGCACAGTAAGGCTGTTTGCATACATGGATGTATCATGAATAAAAGAAAATTGTGGATCATTTAGCCACTATTTTGATTGAGACATTCTGAGGAATTAATAGTGCAATTCAACAAGGCAGTGGGAGAAAGATCAGTACTTCAGGACTGTGTGTGTCCACTACTTTCTGTTCATATTTTATCATCCCCTATCATAGAAACATAATTATAAATCTGAAAAGAGTTACATGTAATCCTGTTATCATGGGAGGAGCTCAAGATAGAAAATGCAAGCCCACAGCTATGCTGTTTCTCAGAAGGCTTCAAACATTAAGCCAGGTAAATGGGCAGATGCAGCATTTTATTTCTGCATCAATTCAAATCCCCATGTAGTTAATTAAAAGCAATGGCGTCATCTCTCCTGTGCTGGAGGGATCCCACGTCAACAATCAGAAGGATTAATATTCTTCAATAGTTCTCACCGCAGCAGGAGATAGCACTTTATGCCTGTTGTGTTTGACACCATCTTTTCCCTGAGGACGTTCAAACAGCACTAGATTCTGGAACAATCCTTCCCTGTATCAGACAGACAGTGGAAAATCAAACACCTTTTCCCCATGGGAGAATTAGTGTTCACTGGGTAAGAAAATCCTCTTTTCTCTAGTGTTTCATTTCTATGTGTTTTGTAGTCCAAAAATAATTTATATTCAAATCTGTTGAAACAAATTTGATAACGTAATTGGTTATATGTGGGATATTTGCTAGCTTTTGTGAGTATTGGTATTTTTAGAATAACTTTTGGTGTTTTAGTCATAAAATCCTCTGATGCAGATAGAAAGATGGGACTTAGAACAGAAAGATGGTTTGTCTGAAGCTAACAGATAAATTCCAACTCTGAAATGTAAATCCCCATGTGTCTGGCTCCAAAGTCCTGTTCTCTAGATAAACATACTTCGTTGGCCACATAGATTTGGGATTGTAAATGAACTTGGCAATTTAAGCTGAGTCTCCCATCCTTGCTGTTTTGAGGATTGCATCTTTATGCAGGCAAAATAAGCCAGACTTATGTTTGTTTGCATCACCAGGAGAGACACGTGAAACTCTGATCACATTATTGCTTCAAATTCTTGCCCAGGGTGACAAGGCACAAAACCACAAGACAAAGGAAAAGGAAGACAGGGAGGAAATAGCCCTTGTCTGAACATCTAGGTGTCAGATTCAGGCAGGATGGGAGAAGAGAGATACTGATGTGTGTGAGACATGTGTTGTCACTGAGGCAGGGCTCATCTTAGCATTTCTTTTTGTAATGCCAGCTCTTTTGATGAACACCTCTTACTCTCCTAAAGTCTCAGCTGCCTTCTTCTTCTGTTTGTTCTTTGAAATCTAGTTAAGTAATCTTTGCCTGCAGCAAGGCCATGGCAGCATTCAACTGTTTCATCCTGAAGCATGGTTATTGCTTAAACCTTTAGATTGATGTTATAGTTTTCTAAATGTTTTTCATATACTGTGTGAGAGGGGCAGAGGGGTCATTTTCTTTAACACACATAGTAGAGTTTTGGAAGAGTGAAATTTATCAAAGAGATTCTTTAGTTCCCAGTAAAATTGTATGTGTAAATCACAAAACTGTGTGGGTCATTCTCACAGCTCTATTTATCTGTGTGTCAATGTTCATATTGATCTAATAACTGTTCTTCAGACAGTCTTAAAACTTACAAGTTCTCTATTAAAAATATGTCCTTGGCATTTACAGCTGTAGCACCTCCACAGCTGTAAAAACTTCCAAAAAATTTTTGAAATGTATGTAAGACTAGCATAAAAAATAAGAAAGTGGTCAGTTGTATACTCATTAAAAGCCACATTAGGCTTCAATGGGTGCTCCCAATGCAATGGTCACACAAATGGTCCTTGTCAAATTAAATGGAAAATAAATATAAAAGGCATGAATGTAGGAAAGGGACAGGTTGCAATGAGGATGAGTCGGGGTAGGTAGGGGGTGGAATGAAGATGAGAGAGTGGTATGGAGAGAGTGATTATAATACATATGGGAAACTATCAAAAATGAAGTAAATGTATAAAATGTTATTTGAAAGGTTGCTTTGAAAATAATGAAGTAAGGTTCTTATTAGATATTGATCTATATGTAATTGAAGAATTAAAATCTTCATAATGCTAATGATGTTTATCTACCTGTCTTGGTATGTGTTCTATTATGTTGTTCTATGTAGAATGTTTCATTATATTTTCCTAGATAGATACTTATATGTTTGATAATTGATTTATATTCATTTTCATAAATTTATATACTTGATTTTTTCTGTGTAGTTATAAATGGTACTATTTTCAAATGTATTTTTCTATTTTTTTACTTAGACTATATATGTATACATATAGAGAGAGCTGTTCCCAGCATCTTTCTGGACCAGGTATTTATTAATCCTCACTTCCTATTACCTGATGTTAAATCTGTAATCATGCCATTGAAGTAGAAGCCTGGTTATATGCACTCCTTTGAAAAAAATCCTGTGCTTCATGCTCATTTATCTTCATGGTTGCACTGGGTAGGTCTTCTGTCACAAAGAAGACTCAAAGTAGGGGTAGTAGATCTATTTTTCCATTCAGAACTTCAAAGGGCCAGCACTAACTACTAAAGCATTGTATATGAAGTGAGCAGAAAGTCTTTAGGATTATGCATTGGATGAAAGAAATTCCATTTGATTCACATCTGATGATGATTGCTGGGGATCAACTCTCACCAGTCCAGATTGTCACCGCTTTCATCAGCACTTCATTTGTAAGGATCATGAAGTAGTTTGGGAGATTTTGTTTTGTTGCATTGTTTTGATTTTCACTTGTACTCTGTGGGCATGAGACCAGAAATTTAATATCAGCTGAAACACACAGTTGTAGAATAAATCCAACCCTATCTAATTGAATGTCCCTTTTTGTTTGTGGCTTGATTGTGTGCCACATCATTGGAGGCATTCTATTGATGGTGTTACTGCCCTAGTGTGCTTTCTATTGCTGTGATAAAATATCATGACCATGACTACTTAAAGAAGAGAGTTTTCCAAAGTGGTCTTATTGATTTTAGCCATTCTGGCAGGTGTAAGATGGTATCTCAGAGTTGTTTTGAGTTGCATTTCTCTGATGGCCAAGGATTTTGAACACTTTCTTAAGTGTCTTTCAGCCATTTCAGCTTCCTCTGTTGAGAATTCTCTATTTATTTCTGCACCCCACTTTTTAATTTCATTGTTTGGTGTTTTGGTGGCTAGCTTCTTGAGTTCATTGTATATTTTGGAGATCAGCCCTCTGTCAGATGTGGGGTTGGTGAAGTTCTTTTCCCATTCTGTGGGCTGTCATTTTGTCTTAATGACTGTGTCCTTTGCCTTACAGAAGCTTCTCAGTTTCAGGAGGTCCCATTTATAAATTGTTGATATCAATGACTGTGCTACTGGTGTAATGTTCAGGAAGCAATCCCCTATACCAATTCATTCAAGGGTATCTCTCACTTTCTCTTCTAGAAAATTTAGTGTGACTGGATTTATGTTGAGATCTTTGATCCATTTGGACTTAAGTTTGTGCATGGTGACAGATATGGATCTATCTGCAATCTTATGCATGTCCGTATCCAGTTGTACCAGCACCATTTGTTGAAGACACTTTCTTTTTTCCTTTATATAAACTTAACTTCTTTGTCAAAAATCAGGGGTTCATACATGTGTGGGTTAATATCAGGGTTTTCAATTCAATTCCATTGTTCTATCTGTCTATTTTTCTGCCAATACCAAGCTGTTTTCAGAACTATGGCTCTATAATAAAGCTTGAAGTCAGGGATGGTGATGCCTCCAGAAGATCCTTTATTGTACAGAGTTGTTTTGGCTATCCTGTGTTTTTGTTTTTCCATATAAAGTTGAGTATTGTTCTTTCAATGTTTGTGAAGAACTGTGTTGGGATTTTGATGGGGATTGTGTTGAATCTGTAGATTACTTCTGGGAAGAATGCCATTTTTACCATGTTGATTCTACCTATCCAAGAGCATGGGAAATCAGTATGGCAGTTGCTCAGACAAATGGGAATCAGTCTATCTCAAGATCCAGCAATTCCTCTCTTGGGCATATACCCAAACAATGCACATTCATACAACAAGGACATATGTTCAACCATGTTCATAGCAGCATTGTTTGTAATAGCCAGAACCTGGAAGCAACCTACATGACCCTCAACTGAAGAATGGACAGAGAAAATGTGGTACATTTATACAATGGAGTACTACTCAGCAGAAAAAAAAGTAATGGAATCTTGAAATTCACAGGCAAATAGATTGAACTAAAAAGAAACCATCCTGAATGAGGTAACCCAGTCACAAAAAGACAAACATGGTATGTACTCACTCATATATGAATTTTAGACATAGAGCAAAGGATTACCAGCCTACAATCCTCTTCACCAAAGAAACTAGGAAACAAGAAGGACTTTAAGAGAAAAATGCATAGACCCTGGAGAATGGGAAGGGGCAGGATCTCCTGAGCTAACCGGGAGCATGAGGGTAGGGGAGAGGGAGCTGCCAGAATGAGAAGAGGAGAAGAGGAGGGGAGAGGAGGAAATGGAGGAACAGAAAAGTTGAGTTTCGAGAAGAACAGAGGAGAGCAGGATGGGAGATACCATTTCAGAGGGAGCCATAATAGGTCTGAGGAGAGATCTGGCACTAGGGAGATTTCCTGAGATCTACAAGGATTACACGAACTGACAATCTAGGCAATGAATGGTAGAGAGGATACCCTAAATGCCATTCCCCTATAATGAGACTGATGACTACTTTTTATGCCATCCTAGAGCCCTCCTCCAGTGGCTGATGGAAGCAGAGGCAGAAACCCACAGATATACATTGAACTGAACTCTGGAACCCAGTTTCAGAGAGGGAGGAATGAAGATCAAAGGGGTCGGTACCAGGCTGGTGAAACCCACAGAAACAGCTGGCCTGAACAAAGGGGAGCACATGGACCCCAGACTGCTGTCTGGGAGGCCAGTACAGGACTGATTCAGACCCCTGAACATGGATGTCAATGAGGAGGCCTCCACATTCTATGGGGCCCCTGGTAGAGAATCAGTATTTTTCCCTGGTGTAAGAAGGGACTTTGAGAGCCCATCCCATGTGAAGGGATGCTCTCTCGGCCTGGACACATGGGGGAGGGCCTAGGCCAGGCCCAGGATGATGTGGTAGACTTTGGGGAGCCCCTGTCAAGGGTCCTACTCTGCCTGGGGAGTGGAGGGTGAATGGAGTGGGGGGGGGAAGTTGAGGTTGGGGGAGAGAGCAGGGAGTGGGAGAAGGGATCGACATGTGAAGCAAGCTTGTTCCTAATTTGAACTAATAAAAAAATTTTTTAAAAAGGAAGAGAGTTCATCATGGCAGAGATGCATAGCAGCAAGCAGCAGACATGGAGGCAGGAGCAAGAAGCTGAGAGATCGATCACATTTTGACCCACAGGCACAAAGCAGAGAAAGCAAACTAGAAGTAGAATGAAAGTATATACTCTTGAAGTCCTCCCCCAGTCAAGTATTTCCCTCAGCAAAGCATTACCCCAAAACCCTCCCCAAATAACATTACCATCTGGGAAACACGTGTTCAAATACCCAAACTTATGGGAGACCCTTACACTTCATTTTGCAGTGTTCTTGTTGTGTGCATACAATCTGCCAGGAAGTGATGTAGTTTGAATACAAAATGTGCTCCAGCAACTCCTGTGTTGAATTCTTAGTTCCCTGCTGGTGCTATTTTTAGGGGTTGGGAGCTTCATGGGGTGGATCCTGCATAGCAAAAGTGAGTCCATGGGCCTGCTGAGCCTTTGGATGTCTTACCTGAGCCCAGGCTCTTCTTTGTTTCTGCTTCCTCTCAATCACTGGGTAAGCAGCTTCCTCCATGGGCTCCTGCACCATCAGGTTTTGTTTCCCAAAGGTAATCAGCAGAAGCAAAGACTGTGGATTAAAAATCCTTGGAACTTCCAGGTGAAATAAACAGTATCTCCTCCAGATTGTTTCTGCTGAGAATTTGGTCACAGAAGACAGTACCTAACCTAGAATGAAGTCTACTTTTTCTATGTTGTGAGTGGGTTTGTGTAAGGATAGTATTTTTACCTACAAATGTTGCATAAATGTTTTCCTACTGGGCAATCTGGACTAAGATTTTTTTTTTTTGTAGACACACTTTCCCTTTCAAATTCAACATACCCACCAATCTGTTTCCAGCACTGCACTCTTTTTCATGGAATCCCCTATTTCACCCACATTTTTAAAAACAGCCCAAATGGCTATACACTTATACAGTAACTTGGGAGTTTTTCTTCTATCATTTCAACATCTGAAGAATCTATGATACAACTTCCTTATTTTAATCTCTGAGATTGATAATTCTCTCTGCTTCTTGTTCTTTTCTTTCTTTTTTTTTTTTTTTAACCAAACAGCTTTGCTCAAAACCAACTAAATCTGCATTTTACGTAGTGTTCTTCTCCACTAGGCATTTGGTTTCTGGTGAACTTATTTATTGATTGATTGACTGATCAATTTGCTATTATTTCTTTGTTTCTACTTTCTTCGTGTTCAATTTTATACACCTGACTTGGAAGATTTATTGAGTATACCTGTTCCTTTATTTCTGATTCATACATTGAAAACTATGGATTTATAAATTTTGCCCTCTTTTGATGAGTTATTTGGGCATTGGTTAAACTTTTTAAAAATATGACAAATGACTTAAAATATTTGCTAATACGAGGCTATCACTGCTGTAACTTACTGTAAACTTCCCTATTTTATTTTAAAATATTTGGAATTCCCAATCATCCTGCTTTGGGGGTTATAATTGAATTTATCCATGACCACAAAATATACACATCCATTTTTGTGCCTGTAAAATGCTTTGTCACTGTAGTTCCGTAGTTTAATCGGAGTCAGGTATTATGATGCCTCTGGCAGTCCTGTTCATTTGGCCTAGGATTGCTCTGACTGTTTGTGGTCTTTTATGCTTCCATATGAATTCTAGTACATCTTTATTGTTCTGTGAAGAGTGTCATTAGAATTCTGATGGAGAAGACCTTAAATCTGTGCATTACTTTTGATGATGTAGTCTTTTCCACATCATTGATTTTGCTAATTCAAGATATTTCCAACATCTTGCATCTTTTTCAGTTTTTTCTTTTTCCATGTCCTCAAAGTTTTCTGTGAAGGTCTTACACCTCCTCAGGTCAGTTTAATCCTAGGTTTGTTTGAAACTCTTGTGTGTAAATGGAATATTTTTTCTAATTTCTTTTTTCAGTAAGTTTATTATTGGTATACATAAAAGCTACTGGTTTTTGATTGATGCTTTTGTATTCTGTAATTTTGCTGACAGTATTTATCAAAAGGCCCAAAATTTTCACTAGATTTTGTAGTGTCTTTTAAGCTTAGATTATGTTGTCTGTGAATAGAAGTAATTTAATGCCTTCATTTTTATTTGCACACACTTGTTTACTTCTTTTCTGTTATTCCTCTAGCTAACACTTTGAGTACTACAGTCAATGAGTAGAAATAATGCTAATCCTTCCCTTAGAGGAAATGCTGTCAATGTTTACATATCTAGTACATTGTCATATGAAATTCCATCATGTATAGCTTTTATTATGCTGAGGTATGTTCAGTCTATCCCTAATTTCTTTGGACCTTTTAATTTGAAGGCATGGTGTCTTTTCGCCGTCTATTGAGATAGTCCTGTGATTTGTACACTTGAATCTATTTATATGATGTATTTCATAAATTAATTTGTATACATTGAGCTAACCTTGCATCCCTGGAATGAAACCAAATTGAGCACTATGTATTATCTTTTTAAGGTGTTGTTAAATTTCATTTGAAGTTTATTGTTATGAATTTTTGCAACTATGTTCTCTAGGGAATTGGTCTACAGCTTGCTTTCTTCCCTCCCTCTCTTCCACCTTCTCTTCCTCCCTTACTCTTTCCTTCCCTCCCTCCATCCTTCTTTTCCTCCCTCCTCTATTTCTTCTTTCTTTTTTCTTCCTTGTTGTATCTGTAGCCCTGTAATATTGGTTTCATAGAATGAGTTTGATAGTGTCCCTCCCCTTTCTATGTTGTAAAACAGCTTGAGGAGTGTTGGGATTATATATTTTATGTATTATATAAAAGTTTACTAGAATTAAGCAGTGAAGCCATGTGATCCCAGGCTTTTGCTGGGGGAGGGATCTTTTAAATATTACTCCAGAATAATTGCTTGCTATATGTTTATTTAAATAATGTATATCTTCTCAATTTAACTTCAGTACTTCGTATGCATTTACAAATGTATTCTTTTCTTTTCTTTTTTCCAGCTAGTTTGAATAAAAGTTTATCACTAATGATCTGGATTTTATTGGCATCTGTTGTCATAGCTCCCTTTTCATCTCAAAGTTTGCTAATTTGAACCTTATCTTTCTCTTTCTGTTGGTTTGGCTAAGGGTTTGTCAAATTGGTTAACCTTTGTAGGGAGCCAGTTCGGGTTTGTGTATTGTTCTTTTAGTTTCTGTTTCATTGCTTTCTGCCTTAATCTTGACTATTTGTTGCCATCTATTGCACATGGATTTGGCTTCTCCATCATTAGTATATTTATTTACCATCTCTCTTCCTTTCTAATATTAACATTTACAGCTGCAAGCTTCCTCTTAGGACAAGCATCACATTTTACAACCCCTTGATATTTATGCAAATATGTTTTATGCTTGCAATTTTGTTTTGGAAATTATGTCATAAAAATTTGGAAAGAATGCAGCTGCTAGATGTCATGTTTGGCAAATATCCTGCAGGACTATTAGGTTAATTGCATTATTGAAATCATCTCTGAATTTACTGACCTATTTATTCTGTTGGAATTGGGAAGTTACAGTGGCAGATTTGTCTGTCTTTTCTTTTGGTTCTTTAATTTTTCCTCTGTATTTGAAACTATAAAATCAAATCCATATAATCCATTCATCATTATTCCAGACATACAGTGTCTATTACAAGAGAGTGGAATATAATGTGAGCTGTAAGAAACAATTTAATGCTTGGAATCACAAATATTCCAGCATTATTAGATGGTGGCTTATGCCAGGTGTGATAGAAGGTGTGGTCAAGGCAGCTTTGTCTATGCTCTAGAGGGCCTGGGATGCTATCTCTAGAATTTGGAGAGTAAAGGAGATGGAGTGCAATAGGGAGGCAGTTTGTTCTGCATGTGACATGGCTACTTAAACACAGCTCCCCAGTATTGCCTCCTAATATTTCCATTCTGCAATGTTGGTTAGTAACTAGGAGTTCTGAATAGAAAGAGAAATGTAGCCTCTTTCAGGGATGCTGATATGAATCCATTATGGGGATGGGATTGGAAAGATAAAGATTATATCAGCTGTCCAAGGGATTCTTGGTAGGAGATGGTAACAGCTAGAGTATATAGGTATTTAAATGAACAGTCAGCCAGTGTTTTTAGAATGTGATGTGTGTGTGTGGACGGGGGTGGAGACAGGGAGACTCATCAGTGGATTGCTTTTAGGGACAGTAAGGGTGAAGGATGAGTAAGGCACCAAAGGTGAGGAGGGAAGGAGTCAACTGCAGACACGTGTGTCAGGTAAGTTCAGGTAGTTAGTAGGAGAGGGGTGAAATAGTCGAGGAGGATGAGCGGGATTTGACTCCTATGAGATGGTGCACACTGGATTGGTCAATGAGAATAAACAGTGACAGATGAGACCCAACAGAAAGCCCCAACCTTGGGAGAAGCAGGGGTTGTTTTTGCTACATGAAAAATAACGTGTCCCACCATAAAAATCAAATTAATAACAAGCCAGAAAAAGATTTTTCAGCTTCCGAAACTGACACATGATTTATATCAGTCATAAAAATGAAAACTGAAAATAAAAACAAAACACAGGAAATGGAATAGAAAAAAAGAGCAGAAGCTATAAATAGATTCCTGGCAGATAGAGAAGTCTAAATTACTAACATGTTTATTAAAAATGCTCAAACACAGTAATTAAAATGCTAATTTGAACAATTAAATGTATAACTTTATCCTATGGCAAAAATGACAGAAAGTAACTTCTTCCACCATTCATTCTGTAATCCCTTCACACCTCAGGCACCTTTGCTGCTCTACCTCACAGAATCTAAGGTGATGTGTCATTAAACTACCTTTTTTGTTGAATGTATTAATATATTTTAAAACGTGTTTTACATGAAGAGAAGTGCTATGCTGATTTCTAATAATTTTTTAAATGCCACAAAACTACTTATCATCTTACAGACTACATACTAATTTTGAAGCTGAACTATGATAGCTTGGATCACACTTATAATTGCCATAGTTTTGAACAAGTTGACTCCAAAGACTGAACTTTAGGACATCACACTGTGTGGTACCCTTTCTGTGACCCAGGAAGCATGTCACTAAAACCAGATGAGCTCACCAGCCATTTAGTTTTTTACATCTTTATCCAAGTGAGCAGCAAACACAGCTAATTTCTAAGGCACGTTTAGATTTTGGGAATCCATGCTCCTAAGTATTGGGGACAATGTAAAACTGCAATAGATTTATTCTAACCTCACATTAGGATAGCCCTCATCCACCTATTTCTATCAAGGGAGCTCTCCTGAGTCACACAGAAAATTTCATCACATTAGCAGGCAGAGATGAAAGGTGTCTAAATGGCTTGGCCATATACTTCATAAAGCCCCTCCCAGTGTCAGAATGCAATTAGACATACTTTTTAACTGCAGGGAAACACAGTACCACAGTGTTCCCATGAATCCATGAGAGCAGATATTAGCCACTCCATGGATTGCCAATTCTCAATACATCCTTGGGCAGGAAATATAACTCTTGTCTGTAATATATGTGTGGTCTCTGAAAGCATGTCACAACTGGACAAAGCCCTGAATCTGACTTCATGGTTCCAGAATACATGAGTGGAACGGGTTCACTGCATGGCAGCCAAGTGCTATGACTTACTAGGAGCAGGTTATCGGTATGCATAAGAATATCATCAGAAGGATCTAGAAGGAGGCAACATAAGTCACGAAGACTAGAGAATAAGTTCTGTGTCTAGCTGAGCAGGCAGTCCCCATTGTAGATGTGGGTGAGGCTATGATGGAACATACAAAAGACATAGTGCAACAAATCCAATTTAGAGTGTGGAAAATAAGAATATGTGACAAATGTAGAATGCTCAGTATTTATCTAGATCAGGTATCACATCTAGATCATTAGGTATGGAGCAACAGACATCATGGCCTCTGAGTATGGGAGGGATCTTATAATCTCACTTCCCTTTCTTGAAAAATACTAGGGTTGTCTGTTTTTGCTAGTAGAAATACCATATCAAACTTAGGATTCTCTTATGTCCCTTAAAACAGAGGGGAAGCCATTATGGTAGCTCAGGTTCCAAGCCTTGCATTTGCTGACAGCATGAAGGCCCTGCTTCCCAAACTCTGCACAAAGTCCTGAGTCCATGAAGCACATACGTGTGGAATATATGTTCCTTTTGGCTTAGGTAGGCTGACATGTTGGGAAGGATAGAATTTATCTGTCAATTCATCTGAATCTTGGGGCAGGATTTCAAACAACTGAAGTCTTCTTTTTTTGGCATTTTCCTCTTTTTTTTTTTTATTAGTTCACATTAGGAACAAGCTTGTTTCACATGTAAGTCCCTTCATCCTCCCCATCACCTCACCCTCACCCCTCCTACCCCACCCCGACCTACCCCCACCCCATCCACCTGCCACTCCCCAGCCAGGGTAGGGCCCTTGACAGGGGCTCCCCAAAGTCCACCATATCATCCTGGGCTGGGCCTAGGCTCTTCCCCATGTATCCAGGGCAAGAGTGAATCCCTTCATGTGGGATGGGCTCTCAAAGTCCCTGCTTACACCAGGGAAAAATACTAATCCAGTACCAGGGCCACCCTAGAGTGCAGAGGCCTCCTCATTGACATCCATGTTCAGGGGTCTGGATCAGTCCTGTACTGGCCTCCCAGACAGCATCTCGGGTCGATGTGCTGCTCCCCCTTGTTCAGGCCAGCTGTTTCTGTGGGTTTCACCAGCCTGGTACTGACCACTTCGATCTTCATTCCTCCCTCTATGCAACTAAGTTCCAGAGTTCAGTTCAATGTATATCTGTGGATTTCTGCCTCTGCTTCCATCAGCCACTGGATGAGAGCTCTAGGATAGCATAAAAAGTAGTTATCAATCTCATTTTAGGGGAAGGGCATTTAGGATATCCTCTCCACCATTGCCTGGATTGTCAATCCGTGTCATCCTTGTAGGTCTCTGGAAATCTCCCTAGTGCCAGATCTCTCTTCGGACCTATAATGGTTCCCTTTAATACGGTATCTCTCATCCTGCTCTCCTCTATTCTTCCCCCAACTCAATAATTTGCTCCTCCATTTCCTCCTCTCCTCTCCTCTTCTCCTGCTTTCATTTTGTCAGCTCCCTTTCCCCTACCATCATGCTCCCAAATAGCTCAGGAGTTCCTGCCCCTTCTCATTCCTGGGGTCCATGCATTTATCCCTTAGAGTCCTTCATGTTTTCTAATTTCTTTGGTGAAATGGATTGTAGGCTGGTAATCCTTTGCTCTATGTCTAAAATTCATATATGAGTGAGTACATACCATGTTTGTCTTTTTGTGACTGGGTTACCTCACTCAGGATGGTTTCTTCTAGTTCCATCCATTTGTATGTAAATTTCAAGATTCTATTGCTTTTATCTGCTGAGTAGTACTCCATTGTATAAATGTACCACATTTTCTCTGTCCATTCTTCAGTTGAGGGTCATGTAGGTTGCTTCCAGGTTCTGGCTATTACAAACAATGCTTCTATGAACATGGTTGAACATATGTCCTTGTTGTATGAAAGTGCATTATTTGGGTATATGCCCAAGAGAGGAATTGCTGGATCTTGAGGTAGACTGATTCCTATTTTTCTAAGCAACTGCCATACTGATTTCCAGAGTGGTCTTACAAGTTTGGTCCTACCAGCAATGGAGGAGTGTTCCTTTTTCTCCACAACCTCTCCAGCATAGATTGTCATCGGTATTTTTATTTTATTCAACTCAAGTCTTCTAAAAGAAAGAAACAGATTTTCCATAGAATTCTTGGGGCTAATCTTGTCCATTTCAGGAGAGGAGATTCCTTGCCTTCTTTGGGGACAGTATAGCCAAAGCTGAGTGACCTCTAGCCAATGCTGTTGAGGATTATCAAATTATCAAATGGAAGCTGGAACAAATTACCTCCTTGTTATTTTGGATCTATAACTCTAGCATTATTTAATTATCCTTATTCTATTGAGGATGGCCTTCCTGAGATCAGTGTCTCACATGACATTGCTTCATTATTGTCTGCTGGGAAAAGACTTGGCAGCATTTCAGAATTCAGATGGGGTCAAAGCAACTAGTATTTCTACGGTATGTCAGATTTTTTTGGTCACAACAATATGAGAGCTAAAGAATTTCTTTGAGACATGGAGACTGAAGCACAGACAGAAGCTCATCTGTAAAGATGCAGGGAGTCATTAGCCAAAGCAAAGAAGCCACATGTCTGTGTGCCTGGCTGATTCCTCTTATTCCTACTTTTTGGCGCTCATCATAAGGACTGTCCTTAACTGAGCTGCATCCTGCTCTGTACTCTCCACTGATCACTCCACCCACACCCAGACAGGTCCAGTGCTCTGCATATCACATTTGTCTTCTGAATTTCTTCCAGCAGCTAGATGTAAGATCCTTCCCAGCTCCCTCATATCTTGAGAGATGATTGCATCCTACATCAGGTAACTCTTCCAGTCTGCGAAGACTTTTTCCCATTCTCATGGATCATAAGGGGGTTCAGACATGCATATTGCTGTCTCTAGAATGCTGCTTCTTAAACCCAAGGCGCTTAACTTACATGATTATGGATGCTTAGTGGGCAAGGTGGGAAGAAGTCCAAATACTGATTATTGGCCATGGAAGGAGGAAGAGAATGAGCAGTAACTTGAGTGAGCAAGGTGAATTTACAAAAATATGGCAGAAGGTCATCAGAAAGCTTTGGGGTGTTGTTAAAAAGAAACGTGTGGTCTGCATAAGGTCATAAGTGACAGTTGGCAGTTACTGAAAGGTATGCCAAAAGAGCATATTATGTAAGTCCTACTTTACATCTGGCTTCTACCTTCAATTAAAACATATATGAGTGAGCTTATAAAATCTTTTAGGAGGCATGCGTCACACAAACATCTACATTTAGCTATGTTTTAAACTATGAATAGACTAAATTGTTGGCTTAAAGCCTCCCAGTGTCTCTGTAGTGTGCTCAGAAGACATCTGTGTCAATGAAAAGAGGCTCTAGGGCTGGAGAGATGGCTCAGAGGTTAAGAACACTGGCTGCTCTTCCAGAGGACCTGAGTTCAATTCCCAGTATCCATATGGTGGCTCACAACCATCCCTTACAAGATCTGGTGCCCTCTTCTGGTATACAGATATACATGGAGGCAGAATGTTGTATAAATAATAAATAAAATCTTAAAAAAAAAAGAGGCTCTAAGGGATTCTGATCCGTATGTCTCTTCCCCATGAATCTCTTTCTGGCCATGCTTGCTGGGGCCTGAATAGATATCTGATGTTCTTTGTCAGGGACTTTGTGTCTTCTCACTTGGTTGTTTTCACCTCACTTTAAGTGGTGCAAGCTTACAAACCCAGCATGCTGTAGGTTAAAAAGAAAATTTGGGTTTAAGGCCAGTTTGGGCAATATAGCAATACTCTCAGTAAAGCAAAAAGAAACCATGCATAAGTAAATAAAGAAAAAAAAACAGTGCCTGTAAAGAAGGGAACTCTTGCAGTAGGCTGTTTTCTAGAAACCAGAGAATAGTGGGAAGTCCCTAATGACAATTGTCTCTTGGGTATAAAGTTAGAATGAGAGAAAAGAACTACAGCATGGCCTGGAAACAAGCAGACACATGACCTGCTCTAAGGCTGGATGAGACTGTTGGCTGCCTCCTTTCTTTGGAAGCTAGCGTGGCACCTTCTGGTACCATGAATGTTAGGCCTCCGTGAGGGAGCATTCACCTCAGATCCAGCTCAGGGTTCTCTAGGCTGTGTTCTATTAAGAATACTACTATTATAGTTGTGTGTGTGTACACATGGATGCTGGTGCTACTGGAGGCAGAGCAGCTAATGAATATGAAGAATAAACCCAGGAGACCAAGTTGATATCTCAGCACAGAGACTAGGCTCATGTCCAGTCTCATTATCACCATCATGGCATCAATACTGTTATCAATATGTCATCATGTCAACCCTCTCATCATTAATCTTTACCACCATAACCAACACCATGGATACATCATCATCACCACCATCCACACCATCCACACTATCACCACCCTATGGACATCACCATCACCATCCCATATAAATCAGCAGCAGCAGCATCTACACTATCAGTTCTCTCACTATCCAATGTACATTATCATCACCATCACTACCACCATCCATGCTTTCAATACTGTGGCCATCCCATGTACATCATCATCACCATCATCACCATTATCTATGTTATCAACACTATCATCATCATCATGCATGTTATTGTCAACAGCAGCAGCATCACCAACCACACCATCAACACTGTCATCCTAGGTCTTTTGGCCTTTCTATTTCAATGTCACAGGAAGGCCAAAGGCAGATGACAGTGACTAACCCTTTGCAAATCCTGAGTAAATAACTTCTGTTCTCATGATTGTGTCTGCATGTTTCAGATAAAGAACACATTTACAGAGCCAAAGTAACCAAGAGACAAATGTGAGAGTGCATTGTAGGAAAGGGGCCAGAGTTCTTCTCTGCTTGGGTGTGCCGGAAGCACACCCAAGCTGTGCGTCCACAGCCACCACTCAGGTCTCTGCTGCCCCCTTTCTTCTGACCCCTGTGGTAGGAATAATGAAGGACCTTTCCTAGAGAGAGGCAAGGACTCTACTGTTCAAAAACACAGATATTCCGGACTTGGAATACTGCAGAAGTTGCTACAGAAAACGAGATGTGCCATAAAATGCACATTAGATTGTCTAGACATTAAAAAAACAAAACATGTCACTAATAACTTTATGATAATGCCATGTTTAAGTAGATTCATCAAGATATGTTATTAAAATTAATGTTTCCACTTTCTTCACACTTTTTAATAGGGTTCTAATAAAATTAAATCTACCTCCCTATGGCTCACTTTCCTTTGCCATTAGACAAGGCATTCCAGACTGTAATGAGTTAAAATTCTTAAAGTACTAGATGACTACCCACTAGTCATCTGTTTATGGGGGAAGGAAATGACAAAGCACCCACATGTTACCCTTTAATGGCCCCATTGTCTCTAAACTTAAAACACAAATTCATATTCTTGCCTTGGCCTGCACTGGCCACTCTCAGAGGAGTGTACTAGGTCAGTGATGGAAGCTTCTCAGAAATCTGGATTCTGCAGACACAAAGCATTCACTTCCTCAAGCTTTCCTGAAGGTTCTCATTCACATAAAAACACTCTGTCTGACGCATCCTGGCATAGATATAACTTTATCTGGCTGTTGGTCACCGGTCTGTCTTAGTTAGGGCTTCTATTGCTGTGAAGAGTCTCCAGAGCTATGGGAACTCTTACAAAGGAAAATATTTCTTTGGATAGCTTGCTTATACTTCTGAAGTTTATTCCATTATTGTCATGGTGGAAAGCAAGGTAGCATGCAGGCAGAAATAGTGCTAGAGAAGGAACTGAGAGGTCTTACATCTTGACTTGCAGTCAACAGGAAGTGAACTGAGACACTGGCCGTGGCTTCATTATGTTTGAGACCTCAAAGCTTGCCTCCAAAAGTGATGCAGTTCCTCCAAAAAGCCCATACCCACTCCTACAAACCCATGCCTCCTAATAGTGCCATTCCCTTTGGAGGCCATTTTCTTTCAAACCACACATCACCCTTTACTCCATTCCTTCCTACTCAGGAAACATGATATCTTTCCCATGGTTAGGGTGAGAGTGACCCATGAATCATTTAAGCACTTTCAGGGTAACAAAACTTAACACATTTAAAGCATCATTGCCCAATGGACGCAAGTATATAAGAGTATCTGAAAACAGCAGTTCTTATTAATCATGGACTCCTGAGCTGAGGTGTATGTAATGCATTATAAAGAATGTTTAGTCCAGACAATTCAAAGAGCTATTCACCACTGAATCAACATGGGTTCCATTTTATTTCCTTTCAAGTTGTTCTTGAAATATCATTACTAGGCCCTCATTGAAATTTCTAAGGTAAGTAGACTGAAGATGTGAGGCCCAGTGATTTGTGTAGAGTCTGGGAGCCACTAAGGGCTAAGGGCAGACCTGAGACCTCAGCTCTGAGATCCTGTAAGGATGAATTCTGACATTCATGCTGTAGGGTGTCTACAGGAGTACTTCTCCCCTATGCCCCTATGCCAGTGTGCTACAGTCACACAGCCTGAACCCTATGGGATTCTTCAATGCTCATAAACAAGTACCTGAGTTTGGAGCTGTATATGCAGGGTTAGGGACAAGGGGAAAACATACCAAAGTTATATAATCAGACCCTAGTGACACATGTGTGGATACTGAAACTGCTGGACAAGGTCTATGGGAACCCCGCAGGAAAACGTGCCCAGCTATCACTCACAGAGGCTACTCTCTCACTCCACAGACACAGGAAAAAGAGAAACCAGCTGGATCACAGAGTGACCAGGAGCCTGTGGGAGAAGGCAACAGAGAGAAGTCTTTCCAGAACATTCCTTAAAAATTTCCTCAGCATTTAAAATCCATCTCCTTCTCATGTCAGGGGCACAGGCTGCTTCTTGGGGACAGGACTGACTAAGCAGTGTCCACAGTGATGATGGGCAAAAGGTCACCAAGTTCCTCTTATGACCAGATTGCAGCCTGCACATTTTCTTTCATATGCAGGCAAGCAGCTTTTCAAAAGGAGACTTGAAAGTAGATCAGGACTGTTTGGGAAAGTAATTGGGGATAGGTTGGGAGTATAGTACAATAAGGAATGAGATGAACATTATGGAACTGTTAGGCTCATTACGCTGTACAACTAATATGCACTATTAGAGGAATCCAGAGAGAGCAGCAAAGCAGAGGGTGGAGCCTGAAACTGGGCTCTGGATCCCACTGCTCATGCTGTGGACATGGGGGTGGGGCAACCTCATTGCTGAAATGAGAGGTGGTTCTGGAGTCCTAAGAGACAGTGGTGGGATCCTTGAAGCATGGCCATGCCAATGCCATGCTTCAGGTGCCAAAGTTCTCACTGGAGGGAAACTCATTTTCTTAATCTTTAACCTGAGTCACTGGCACAGGCTGTAGGAGTTGACAGGAGTAACGTGATCCAAGTGCCCCTATGTCAGAGGACCATGAAGAAAAGTGCAGGATCCTCTTTAAGGTCTTCATTTGCTGTCCATCTCCCATTCACTAAGCTTCTATTCCTTTGTGGTTTGATCCCTCCTACAACCAGGGCCCAGCACTTCTGAAGGTAGATGCCTGTTGACTTGGGAGGAAGGAAATGCCTGCAGTCCAGAAGAGAATAGTAGAAGCAGCCCGAGCAAGCTTTAAGATCTTCTCTTGGCATTTTTAGTTTTATCTCCTCTCCCTTATTATGTTTTAGGACTCTCCTTAGCATTTGCCCCCGTTCTCTCTACAGATGAAACTGGGAGAGAACCAGTGTCAATTGGGCCAGCAGTTCTAAAGTAGTACAAAATCTCCCCCCATGGAATGTGGATTTATTTCACCTTTAATATAAAGAGATGCCCAGGAAGGTGACAAACAGGGTTGGTAGTCTCAGGTGGGGACGCTGACATCTGTCAGAATTCCCTGGATGGGAGGCTCCTTCTGTTTAGTATGATTTCCCTGTACTGGAATATAACCAAAGTCAAATATGGGACTCACTTAAGATATATATTTTAGGGATTTGCCACTGGGAAATAGAAATAAAGTCTGGGATATGCCAAACTAGACTAAACTGCTTTAGGAGAGACCTCTGCCAAAACAAAATTCATGGAAAATGAGGCTGACATTGGGAGGACCAAGACAGATCTTTTTGTCTGTATTCTCCCTCATAGCTCGTGGTGACCACCAGGTGGCAGCAAAGAACTTTCTGTGTGCTGTCCTCACTGCTGCAGTCTGGCAGCACTGAGCCTATGCAGGGATCACCTGGGGGAGGAACGTTCTGGAATTAAAATGGGCATCAGCCTCAGTGTCTGAGGGTGGCCAGGAAGGCAGAATGAAGATGATGAAAGATTACTGTTGTCTTGCTTGAGAGCCTGTTTTAACTGGGGAAACAGCTTGCATTTTTTCAGGAAGCTGATTTGGTTGGTAATTCAGATGCTAGTAAAGGAAATGGAAAGGCGAGACTTATGAGAGAAGCTGGTCTTCATCCCATTGCCAGAGGATCACAGCTCAGTCTCAAGCTGCAGTTGAAAGTGGAACATGAGAGGAATAATGGTACCTGCTTCCTCAGATTGTCACGGTCCATGTAAAGATCCTACTGTACTGGCCACACGATCAGCTATTGATTGATTACTGTTACTAACGCCCACCTTATAATTGCATACTGATGCATGGTGTAGGTAGTCGGTGATATGTTGGCTATAAGTTGGTGGAACCATCACAGAGACCAGGAGGCATGGAGTAGGGAAAGAAGGGTACCCCATATGAGCTAGGGCTGCTTCAGAGACCCCACTGTACAAGTGAAGATGGGGATCCATTTGTGAATAGCAGGAAACTGTAGTTGTTTGGTTATACTGTGCTACCCAAAAGGGTGGCCCAATGCACGACTAATCTGGCTTGGAACAAATTCAGAGGAACAAAGCATGATCCATGATCACAGTGTACCCTAGACCTTAAGGATACTGTATTTGTGTGGGGTGGGGTCTGGGGAAATTGGGCAGGTACGAGGACCACAAGTTAGGGTAGTAGCTCAGAGACAGCACAAGTATCTAAGTGCAGAGCAACAGAGAAATCAGAAACAGTAGGCTGGAAGGGGAATGGTTGGTGATATCCTCAGGACAACAATAGTGAGGGCTCTGAGCTCAGGAACTGGTAGGGAAAGGCATTGAGCAGTTGAGAGATACCTACCACAGACAGTACAGTTCAGATTTTAAAGGCAAGACTTGGGTTTCATTATCAGTAGACACTGGGAACAAGTAAATAACCATTAATCATGGCAGCTGCTGGACTGAATTGCCAGGCATTGTTCAAAGCACATGACCTGTGTCATCGCCATTTTCTCTTTCAGCAAGCCAACAAGGCAAGCACCTACAATGATCTAGATTTGCTTTGTCCTCCACGGGCTCACATGCACTGGCTTGGCTCTCTTGATGGTGTTACTAAGACTGTGGTGATGAGAGATCCTAAAGTTGTGGCATAATAAGTGTGATCCCCTGGGATTAATGATTTGCAGAGTAAGTTAGTTCTCTCAAGAGTGGGTTGTTATAAAGTAAGCCCACTTACTCAGCAGGCCCCCCTGCAAATGGAGGCTTCTGTTTCTGTGTTTCTCACATTGTGACCCAATGAAGGGGGTCTTCATGAGAGATTAAACTAGCGTAGCTCTCCTCCATCTATGACTTTGTCAGCATTCAGAACTATGAACTAAATAACCATCTTTGCTCAAGTACACAGGCTTGGGAATTCTGTAATGATATCATAAAATGCACTGACAGGGAGAGCAGGTATGCAGAGTGCATAAGAGATCTATTTAAAGTCCACAGCTGGGAAGATGTCAGACTCCAGTGGTACCATCAGAGATGATCGGCCAGGACTTTGATTTAGAAAGGTGGGTTTTACTGAGGTATACAGGGCAGACTGGAGTTGATTAGAGCCGCAGGGCTGAGAGCCTGGCAAGAGGAAATGGAAGCCTCCTTGGTCAAGAAATAAAAGACTAGTGTCTCCTGGAGAGGAACCCATTCAGACATTGCTTGTCTATTTCCACAGACCAGGGGCACTGCTTCATGGAAGACATGAATTTGAAGTGAAGGTTAGTTTATACTGTTATACCCACATCACAGAACTCGTCACAAGACCACAAGGCTTTTTTTAAATTTAATGTTTTTTATTCAAAGTTAACTCATGACCACAAAACCCCACACTCTCGTGTAGAAGAGGGAGCCTTGAACACAAAGAAGCATGAATTTTTAAAGGGAAGGACACCATAAGCAGGGAGGTTACATGCCTTGGCATTTGGGGATTGGGTCAGTGAGTAAAAGGAAAGGAGACTTTTAAAAATTATTGGTCAGGCCATTGGCACCAACCTATAAACATCAAACAGAGTATCTCTACATTCATCTGGAAACCATTAATTACAGAGAGGATGCCTGTAGTACATCTGGGTGCTGGCCCAAATTTCTGTTGCCACAGAAATTTCCTGGGGCTGGATTAGGTCCCCAGTCACTAGATAGTTTAAGATGTGAACCCTCTCTTAAAATTGGAGTCTGCAGGACTAAGTAGGGTTTCTAGGTCCTCACAACACCATGTTGTGACCTGGATATGTTAGATGCCTATGTAGCAACATTCTGGGCTTGTACTACTCCCCAAGGAGCTGAGAAGCAATGGGCACTAGGCTGAGAGGTGGAGAAAAACTCCTGTTTTGCCATCTACTCTTATACCACTTGAACATTTTCCTTATCCTGCATATGTGTCCCTACAATTTTCATTTCAACGTTTAAAAAACTCAGAATAGCACAAGAGAATAATATCTGGGTGTGGAGGCACATGCCTGTAATCTCAGGATTGCAGATAGAGGTCAAGACAGGGGGATCACTATAAATTCAAGGTAATCCTGGACTGAAGAGTGAGACCCTATCACATTAAACCAAATAATAATGATAACAATACAGGAAAAAACTCTAAAGATGGAGCTTTCTTGTCCTGCCATGTCCCACCTCCCTTAAGCCCCAAATAAATACAGAGAGTCTTATATTAATTATTAAACTGTTGGCCAATGGCTAGGGCTTCTTACTGGCTAGCTCTCTCTTACATACTAACCCACAACTGCTAATCTATGTATTTCTGGCCCATCCTATATCCCCAGTCTCTACAAGCAATCTGCTTATGACCTCACTCCCCAGCATTCTCCTGATCTGCTTGCCCCACCTATCTCCCTGCTTCTATTGCCAATCAGTACTTTATTCATCAGCCAATAAGAGAAATGCATGTACAGAAAAACATCCACCATCATCTCCTATTTTCTGTTTAATAAAAAGAAGGTTTTTAACTTTAACAGAGCAAAATTATATATAACAAAAGAGTTATCAAGTAAAAACTATAGTTAACAATATTTAGTCCAATAATATTTGGCAAAATTTAAAGAAAATATTCTATCATCTATCCTGTCTTTGTGAGCTAAAGTTTTATATGTAGCTATCTTTTATCATAACAAAGGAAAACCATAATTATCTGTCTTCAACTCTATCAAAGACCTCAGAAGGATAATAAATAAACTCTAGAACTGACAGAGAAATCTCATTGCCAGGACAGTCACTCAAATTTCTTCTGTAATGTTGGGGCCTCTAGGCTATCTTCAGCCCATAGGCCATTGTGTGCCTTGTAGACTTCTCATCAAAGCAGGAAACTTGAAACTATCCACCTGTATTTGCAGTTTGTCAGTCATTTTTCTCTATGCCCTGGAGAATGTCTGGCAGAGTCTTCCATGAAGCAGAAACCCTGCAGAACTATCCCATCTTCTTTTGGCAATTTCAGCAGTCACTTTCCTGTGGGTCCTGCATATCCAGTTTATACAGCATACAGTCAAACAGTCCAGGCAAGAACCATTTTTTGCCCAAATGGGTATTTCTGCCATGTTGAAGGCAAACCACATAACAAGTTTCTTCAATGTCCATCTTCTCTGATGTAATGCCAGAAACAGTAGTATCTCACTGTCACAAAAAAATTCTAAACTATTTTAAATGATATATTTTGTAGGTCTTTGAAAAGTTTGAAGAATATTTATTTGTTTGAAATCTATTTCTATATACCTAGAAAATCTAACTAACATAACTATAAGGTTTGACTATTTAATTATACATTCCATTTTAAAAGAGCTGTATCACACAATACCCAATATATATATATATATATATATATATATATATATATATATATAAGTCTTTTATCTGCTAAACAATATATATACATATATATATTGCATATATATATATATATATATATATATATATATATATATATATATATTCTCCTCTTTTTTTGGGTATTGTGACCCAAATGATCTTAAATTTGTATCAATAAATCAAAATCCATACCAATACAGATTATTCAATTCTATATCATATTCCCCTTTTTTGAAAAAAAATCAACTGTGATCATTAACCATTTATACTAGACCACAATTATATTTTGAAAAACAAACATTTATAAACAATATTTGGGAATTTGGATGCTGTTCTCTCCAAACTTCTTCCTGCTGTTTGGGGGTCCTGTCAATACCACAGGAATGGTTGAGAAAACCAAGAAACCTGTCCAAATTCTGGCTGTAGTAGTCTTTTGTTGTATCATCTCAACTGTTTTGGATGTTGGATCACCTTGGCCACTGCTTCACGGTGTCTTGCTTTATCAAAGCATATTAGTCTGGAAGGAATCCATAGCTTTTCATTTTCTGTGGAAACAAAAACATAAACTCTTTTCCAAAGTAACATGTCCTTAGACTTAAATTTAGAATTCAAGGCACTTTCAAAATATATAAGTTGGATTAATACAGCAGCTTTTATAATGAAAAGTCTTTTAGCAGCTGTTGCTCTTTCCTCAACAAACAATTCAAAAACAACACAATAACATACAGTATCGAGACTTTGTGTACTTTCCATCTTTAAGTGGCTGTTTTTTATTATACTATTTCTTTTACTTTAATCTTTTCATTTTTTGAGACAGGTTTTTTTTTTCCGTGTACATTTCCGTGTCCTGGAATTGACTCTGTTGTTCAGTCTGGCCTTGAAATCACAGAGATCTCTCTGCCTCTGCCTCCCAGGTGCTGGGATTAAAGGTGCATGGCACCACACCCAACTACTCTATTTCTTTTTTATGGACTTTTCTCTGTCCATTTTCTTTTCTCTCCCAAGCCTACATATATATTTAAACACTATAAACCATTTAGAGGTTTTTCTTTTTCCCTGTGAATCTGTCTTACTGTATATCTCTCTATCTTTTTCTGGCTACAAGTCTTTTATCTGCTAAACAACATTACTGAAATTAAGGAGGATGTTTTAGCTGCTGGCTTTCCAATATGGCAGACAATTACAGCCAGCACTGGGAGCTGTGCTCACTGCCTCTGTCTATGCCACCATCAAGCAGCATGCTGCTGCCTACTTATAAACGCCATTTAATTGTTTGGTAGGTCTCTTAAAAGAACCATGGGGCTTTTGCTGCTAATGCTAAGTCAGGAAGCCTCTCTGTAAGGAGCTGCAAGCCTCAGCTTGTCTCTAGCAAACAGAGCCCACCTGAGAAAATGCTGCTGTCAAGAAGCTGTGCTTACGTCTGCTCTTTGGTTTGTAGAATCCGTTTTAAAGTTTTTGTCAGGTTTTACATGGAAATTCTTGCAACCCACATTGGTGGCATCATTTGCTGATGGAAGCTTCTGTCCTGCCTGGTCCCATAGCTGCTTTGCTCCAAATAAACACACAGATGCTATATTAATTATGAATATGTTGGCCGATGGCTAGGACTTGTTATTGACCAGGTCTGTCTTAATTAGTAACCCATCTCTATTAATCTAAGTATTTCCACATGGCCTTATCTTACTGGAGAAGGGTCTGGGCCTGTTACTTCTTCCTCAGCTGCAGGCTACATGACATATCCTTTCAGCTTCCCTGTCTCTCCTCACTGCTTCCTCTCATTGCCGCATATATCCTTCCCGACTAGCTATTAGACAGACAGTGTTTTATTCATCAACCAATAAGAGAAACATATACAGAAGGACACCCCCCATCAAACAACCACAAAACTCTGCTTCTGTGATAGATGCCAGAGTCCCTGTGTGGTTGGAGTTCACAGTCCTCTCTGGGAGTTGTGAGTAGAAGGGACCCGAAGGAGCCTTGGGTACTCTTCTCTTGTGCCTTCTTCCACCTGGAACGTGGTTATGTAGGCATTTTTAACCTGTGTGAAAATTTACCTAGGGGGACATTTTTTATTTGTGTGTTTGGGATTTGACTTATTGCTTAATTAAAAAAAAAGTTCCTTTCATGTTGTTTACTCCTTAGATGTACAGCTATCCACTGTTTGGTGGCTCTGCTCCTCCATAACCTTTCTGAGTTGCAGTTGCCTTTATTTCTTCACCCAGTCATGAAACAGCCAACAAACCACTGTCCAAAAGCCTGGCTTCAGCTCCATTAAGTCTCCTGTGAGGAGAGCAGCAGAAATGCCTTCTGGGAGTAGCTTATGTTTGATAAAATCAGAAGACCTTGTGAACTGTGGGCTTATCTGTTCTGGACAGAAAATACAAGTCTTTGAATTTTTTGTCTGAGTAACAAATCCATACTCCCCCCTCCCCCCACCACTGCCTCTCATTGATTTTTTTCTCTGTTTTGTTTTTTCTTCTCCTTCCAATTACCCTGAATAATATGCCACTGCTTTCAGAAATGACCCCAGGAAGCAAACAGTTCTGGGATGGAACCCTGCAATATAATTGATAACATTTTAAAGACATCAGCTGCTGATACAAAGCTGAGACTCAGAAGCATGCAAACCACCTTGTTTCTGGTTGGGGGAGTAGAGGTTGGAGCAAAGATGATGGCTCAGAAGTCTCCATCACAATGAGAAGCTGGGCTGAAGCATGTTCTGATGGCATCTTTGGAGAATAGAAAGAGTTGTTTAACAGCCCACAGGCATACCATTAAAGTCTCTCTGGAAGTTCTGTAAGAACTAGTTCTGTGTTACAGCAGGTTGCATGGCACTCAGTGAGATCCTGGATATTTTGAAAGACTCAGCAACTCATAGTAACAGATGGATAGCTCTGCCAGGCCTGTTATGCCACGGCCAGGAAGGTAGAAGACAGTGGAACCCCAAGTTGTGAGGCACCAGGTAGATATATACAAAGCTGAGAAAAGCTCCCAAATCCTTCAACAGATCTTACAGTAGAAACAGGACTCTGTGAAAGCAGCAGCCTCTCCTGGCTATATTTAATAAAATACACATCTGTCTGACTGGATACTATGAGGCATGGTGCTTTGAAAATTTCCCAGAATGGTATAAAACAAGGACTTATTTTCAACTGTGTTTATAGCAGCATTGTTTGTAATAGCTAGAACCTGGAAGAAACCTAGATGCCTTCAACCAAAAAATGGATGGAGAAAATATGGTACATTTTTACACAATGGAATATTACTCAGTGGGAAAAAACAATGAAATCTTGAAATTTGCAGGCAAATGGATGTAACTGGAAGAAACCATCCTGTGTAAGGTAAGCCAGTCACAGAAAGACAACTTGGTATGTGCTCACTCATCCTGCAATCCACACCACCAAGAAACTAGGAAACAAGGAGGAACCTAAGAGAGAAATGGATGGTCCCCTGAAGAAGGGGAAAGGGAAAAGAATCCCTGAGCAAATTGGGAGCATAGAGGGAGAGGGGAGGAGGTAGAAAAAAGAGAAGGGGAGAAGAGGAGGGGGAAGGGAACAAAAGGGATCAGGAAGACTGAGACAGGCGAGGAATAGAGGAGAGCAAGAAAAGAGATACCATAATAGAGAGAGCCAGTATAGGTTTAAAGAGAAATCTAGCACTAGGGAAATGTTCAGAGACCCACAAAGATGACCTCAACTAAGAATCTAGGCAATAGTGGACAGGCCACCTTCCCCTATAATGAAATTGATTACGACCTTAATTGCCATCCTAGAGCCTTCATCCAGTAGCTGATCAAAGCAGACACAGGCACCCATAGCTAAGCCCTGAGCCATACTCCTGGAATCCAGTTGTAGAGAGGGAGGAGGAATGAGCAAAGGACCAAGACTGTGCTGGAGAAACCCACAGAAACAGCTGACCTGACCTAGTAAGAGCACAGGGTTCACAGTCATAAAACTGAGGAACCCAAATTGGACCCAACCAAATCTTCTGGATGTGGGTGCCAGCTAGGAGGCCTAGGCAGTCTATGGGACCTCTAACGGTGGATCCAATGTTTATCCCTAGTGCACAAATGGACTGTGAGAGCCCATTACCCATTTAGGGATACTATTACAGCCCAGATACATGGAGGAGGGCCTAGGTCCTCCCCCAAATGATGTGACAGACTTTGATGATTCCCCATAGAAAGCCTCACTATCCTTGGGGCATGCATGGGGGTAGATTTGGGAGGTCGGTGAGAGGCAAAGGATGATGGGAGGGTGAGGGAATGGGGTGCTTGATATGTGAAATAAGATTGTTTCTAAAAGGAAACAAAAAGAAAAAAGGAGTTCCCAGAATGGATTTCAAGTAGTTTTGCCACAAAAAGCAAGTATGTGAATTCATGGGTATGCTCATTAGCCTACAAAGCTTACTTGAAAACATCATGTGGTATATGATGAATATATGCAATTTGTAGTTGTCAATTAAACTATGTATATATGTATATGTATTTATCCATTTATGAAATTTTCAGTGATTCCACAGGGCTTCTGGCTCTCCAGCTGTCTCTTCTCCAAATGCTTCCCTGCACTCTCTGCCTCTGAGCTGCTACTAGGAACTTTATTCCAGCAATTACACACTTGGGATGTGATTTTTTATAACAACTGAGTCACAGTTGTTTAGAAGTTCATTGACCCAAGTCTGAGACACATGGATGTGTGAGCATTCTATTGGTGTTACACCATAGGAGTGATTACAACATTGGAGTGTGCCAAGTAATTCATGAAGGGTAATCAGCTATGGTTTATCTAACATGTGACTCTCAGTGAGATGAGACAATAGGATACTGTCACCAACAATAAGTTGAAGGACTCATTTTTAATAAAGACACTGAGCCATGCCTCTGGGCATGAAGCACCAGCTTTCTTGACAGCTTGGTGGCACCACTTCAATGGAAAGATGGAAGCCCTGGAGTGGTATACACCTTGTGATGAATTAATAACCAAAGAAAAATAGGTACACTTCCATAAAAAGCCACAAGTGAGGAGAGAGGACACTTTAATTGTTAGGTATGACAAGGATGATGGCTTTGATCATGGTTGTACTAGGACTTAAGTATGCAGCCCCTTGGAGTGCTCCTAAAACAATATTGCACAGAAACCTTTTTGGGTTTTGCCAGGCATAGAGTGGATTAGAGCCACCAAGTGAGGATAGGTGACCCTTGAGCTGATTCCTAGATATGAATCAGTTCTCATATGCAAATTCCCTTTAAAGAGGGGAGAGTGATTGCCTTGAGAAGGACAAGCTATGGGAATATACCACAAATGGCCATGCAGAAAATCCTCAAATGAGATGGTGCGGCAGACAGACACAATTTTCCCCAGTGTTGCTGCATTAAGGATGGTAGCTTTTATCATGAAGTACAATGGGGGAAGCTGAGGGGCATGGCCTCATCTGTGCCTCATGGGAGTCATGTGTGAGCCCATGCTCAGGTGTAGATACAAAGGACAGGATAGCTGGAACAAAGGCAAGGGCTCTACATAAGAGAGATAGAAAGTAATTTAAAGTTGACCATTGTGTAGCTGTGCTCAGTTAGAAATGAAACAGGAGAAGCTGTGACTCCAAAGATGAGTTCATAATGTATGGAGGGCACAGTATACAGAGTTGATTGAAATTCAGAGAGCAAAAGCCACTATGGAATGATAAATAGAAGAACTGGGTAATCAGGCATGCTGTTTCACTCTAAAGATAGGTGATAGCTCCCACAGAGCTCTGTGCTAGCAAAGCTCTGTGCTAGCTCCATTAGAGTGCTTTAAGGTCACTGGCCCCAAATGATCCATTTGAATGGGCATCTATTTCTGCAGAAATGCAAAGATGGCTCAATATCTGAACATCTCAAAGAGACTCAACACATTTACATAATAAAAGAGGAAGGAGTCACTCTGTGAACTTGGAAAAGGAAATGCATCACTTTGGCATGACTAAGAGACTTGTCTAAAATAGGGATAAAAGGATTTCTTTAATTCATTTGACTACAAGCTATGTGTGCCACAGAGCATTTATTTACCAGGTCATTTCTGCAAATATTCAAAATATTCCAAGTTGGAAAGTGGTAATAGGATATCCCTAGTATGGGTAAACAGCTAAGGCTAGAAGTTAGTTCAAGGTAGGAAGGGATGAAGGTGAGCTTGCCTCAGAGAGGGTCAATATCTGTGTACCAGGCCTTTCTCCATGGATACATGCAGTATTTTTCTTACATTTGTACACAAACTTCTTTCTGTGACAAAATGTCTGACAAAAACCAACTTAAGGAAGAGTTTATTTCAACTTCCAATTGGAGGTCTCAGCCCATCAGGACAGGAAGGTCACGGTTGAAGACACATGAGGTGGATGCTCACATTGTATATACAACTTGGAAACAGAAGAGATGAATGTCAGTTCTCAGCTTGCTCTCTCCCTTGTGTTACAGGACCCATGCCTGTGGACTGGTACCATCCACAAGTAAGGAAAGTCTTCTATCCTTAATGAATCTAATCTAGAAACTCACTTGTAGGCATGACCATGGTGACCCCAAATCTTATCAAGTTGATTAACAGTGATATTAACCATCCCAGTGTATTGACAATAAATAGAAATAATACAATACCACCACATATTAGTATGCAATGAAACTCAGTAACTAACACATTGGTTTTTGATGGGGGATGTTCTTCTGTATATATGTTTATCTTATTGGTTAATGAATAAAATACTATTTGTCCAATAGCCAGTCAGGAAGGATAGGTGGGAAAATGAGGAGTGAGCAGACAGAGGGAGGCCGCAGGGAGATGCCATGTAGCTTATGGCTGAGGAAGGAGTAACAGGTCTGGACCCTTCTCTGGTAAGATAAGACCATGTGGGAATACTGAGGTTAATAGAAATGGGTTAATAATTAAGAGAGAGCTAGACAGAAAGAAGTCCTAGCCATTGGCCAACAGCTTTATAGCTATGTTTGTAGGAATATGAGTGTGCTACATATTATCCATTTCACTAAGAATGAACACCTCTTTTTATGTGTGGGGAGACAGTGGAAACTCCTGTACTCAGCTCCTACACCCTTAGCTTGCAGTCATTACTAGTGGACTTTCAGGCAATAAAGTTCTCATTGATTAAGTTTTATAGCTATTGTCAACCAACTTTACAAAACGGCTATAACATTTTACAGTGCACCGTTCAATGTGAAGAGCTGATGATGAGACACCATCATGGTTATGTTATCAGCTTCCTTGAAGCTTCTGGGGCCTAGGGGCATTTTCTGTGCCTCACTGAGGCATTCAAATTGCGAAGTCAAGTCCTTTGTAGTGCCTTCACCGCCTCCAAGATATAAATGTGTGTGCTGTTACTGTCCTGTCTCTTACTCAGTTTATCTGTTGAGTAATCTTCCTTTTCTCCATTGATTTTAAAGATGAATTTATCATGTATTCAAACCCCTGTCAATCATCTTCTCCCACCTGTGGCTTGTACAATTTCTCTATCAATTCTATGTTTTGATGAATACTTCTCTTAGACAAATTTATCTTTGTAAAGAAACACACACCACAGTTTGTTCAAGGCTTTGTCTTGTTTAATATCTTGCCTCTGCCATGACATTAAAAGTCCTTTACAATGTTACTTTTTGGAATTTGTAACAATCAGATCACACTGAGTTCTGAAATCTATCTGTAGTGAATTTTATGCCCACAGTGAAGAAGGAATCAATACATACCCTATGTGCATCATTCATTTTCCTTTGCATTTACATGACTTAGTGTTTCTATGTGTGTTTGTGAAATGAGATTGGATTGTGTTCCCCTGTTAACCTATTTCATATCAATTGTGCATTGTCTTAATTATGAGACTTTACAGAAATATTAATTTGTGGAGACATAAGACATCTGCATTTTCCACTTCTTTAAGATTGTCTTGGATGGTCCTTATAATTGTATTTACATAAAATGACTCATAGCTAGGAGTGCTATTAATCTCAGCACTTGGGAGGCAAAAGCAAGTGGATCCTCATGAGTTCAAGGCCAGACTGGCCCATATAGTGAGCTCCAGTCCAGCCAGGTCGACATAGTGAGACTCTGCCTTTTAAAAAAAGACTAACATAAGGGAAGTAATACTTAATACAGAGGGAAGGTCACTGGCAAGAAAGCCCAATATTAGAGAATATTCAACAGCATGGCCAGGGAACCCCCAATTACTAGCATCAGAAATGCTGTAATCTGAAGGCACAGAGCCTGTACCTGGTGTCCCAACTCTTTGACCAGGACTGCCCTTATTTACACAATCATCATGAGCATGTTGAAGATTGCACAACTAGAAATTGTTTGCACAGTGGCTTACACTGTGTCATCCAGTCTTGTCTATTTTCCTTCCCTTGGCACAGATTATGTGCAGGTAATTGCATACTAAGAAGCTCATCCAACCATAAACTACTTCTCCCAGAAAGAGACCAAAGGCCCTTTCCAGCCCCTCTACTACACATAGCCACATACAGCCACATGGCCACACACATCACACAACAATATACAACCACACAGATATATAGTCATTTGGCTACATACAGCCACATAGCCACACAGCCATTCAGCTACATACAGCCACACAGCCACACAACCATTCAGCCACACATTCACACAACCATTCCACTACATAAAGCCACAAAACCATTCAGCTACATACAGCCACACAGCCACTCATCCACACAGCCATTCAGCCATGTAGTTACACACATCCTGCTATTGCAATATGTATACATAATAAGTCATTTTCCTATTCTAACTGATGAATTCATTTATTCCTTGTCAATCTGCTCCCCACCACTGTAGTGGTTGTCACAAGTCTAATATATAAACTTTTAACTCTTCCACACCCACCCAGCTCTTTGTCTTCATTTAAAAAAACCTATTAAGTCTTACTTGCGCTATGTACTCTTGGCTGTATGGCCATTTTGTCTATGATTCTTGGGGCCAAATCCAAATCTCCTTGACAGACTGTCTCACAAATACACACACGCACGCACATGCGCGCGCGCACACACACACACACAGTCTCCTGATCCACATAAATGTTGTTTTTCTTGACTTCAACCTTGGTCCAATCATGTGACTCTAACATCCAATGATGCCTTAGCCACCATCACTGCCATTAAGGATTTGACCACAAGAAATTCATCTCTTGGGGACCAGATGTCATGGTGTATGAAGCACAGCCAGATAAGAGCTGGGGCTCTGCTAAAGGTCCACTTACAGCAAGTACAGGCTTGCTAAGCCTGAGGTAAGCCTTCCTGGAAGCAGATAATCAACCCCCTCACAATTCATCAGCTGCAGCCACATCCAGGGAGATGTGGTGCTACAACTGAGCCCTATCAAGACTGCAAAACCATGAGGAAATGCTGACCTTTGCTGTACAATGCTGTACTTGGGGTGCTTGGTTATGCAATGGTATCTAGTTAAAATAGAAATAGTACCAGAAATGGGTTGCTCACATCACAGAATTCAGAATCTTGGCATTTGATTTGGGTTTGGGCAATGGAAAAACAAGAAAAAAGTAAAGAAAGCACAAGTGGAGGCTGGACAACAGGGTATCTGGGTTATGTACCAGCAGGAGCTAAAGTAAGAAAACTGTCACATGTGGAAGAAAACCCATTGTCTAATGATTTTGCAGGTTGGCCTGGAGATTCCCAGGCAGACAGTTGAAAATAGAGCTGACTACTTAGCTACCTGTGATAAAGTACAGGGTGAGAGGGGACAGATGTAAGGAAGCAGTCCATCTTCAAGCAGTGCTTGGAGAATATGAAGGAGCCAGAAATCAAACCACTGGGCTTAAAAACAAATCTGATTCAACTCACTAGTCTTTCTCACCGAAAGATCTCAAAGTAACAAATAATGATCAGTAAATAAAATACATGGCACTGTCTGTAAATTGCAGTATAGGGGCCAGACTGGTTCAAGAGTGGGATCATTAGATTGTTGATTGTGATTTCAAACATTTTAGCGTGGAGCCTCCCTGATGTAGCCAGACAAAACAAGTCCTAACAATCAATATATGCCTCCTATGACTTTTTAGTCTGATGAAAGGGGACCTAGAAATCTTACGAGCATTTCCCCAGAAGACCCAAAGTAGTAGCACAGCACAGCAAGAGGCTTGATGTCCATGGAAGAATGGGATTCTAGCTTATGAATCAAACCTTGATTATAGTCAGAGGAAACCAACTTTGACTTTAAGACATTTGTATTGATCCAAAAAATGTGAATAGATTAGAGGATGGAGAAATTTATAATAGAAAAAGAGGCCCTTGAGCCTCTTTTGATGAGTGCATAAAGCAGTCTGGGAAACTTACTCCATTATATATTTGAATGTTTTCTTATGGAAAATTCATAAAGACTCAGAATAGAATTAGGGGCCAAGACTCATGGAGAACCACTCGCAAGAGGAAAGCCTGATGGGAAGCATGGGATAAGTGAGTATGAGCTGCTGGGTCATACTCCCCATCCTCCATTGACTGAAGTGTCCTATTGCACTTTTTCTGCCCTTGCTTTATCATTAATGTTGGAGGTATGGGGTGGGAGTGGAAAAAACCCTTTCTCTTTTGCACACAGGGCATTTGATCCAGAGTAGGTGTGCCCAAGGGACTAGCATCCAAACCTGATTTAGATGATGATGCTCTGGACTTCAATATAGATATGTAAAGTGTGTGTGTGTGTGTGTGTGTGTGTGTGTGTGTGTGTGTGTGTGTGTGTGTGTGTGTGTGTGTGTGTTTCATGGAAGTAGTGGTAAAATTGCCTGGGGAAACAAAGGAGACAACAGATGAGGGTTTAGCATATAGAAGGAAATTAGAGTGTATAATGGAGAACAGGTTCAACATATATATGAATAAAAGTTTCAAAACATTCAAAAAGGAAAAAAAAACTAGAAATGAATTTTCAGACCTAGAATGTTCCCCCAGCGATGTCATATGGGGCAAAGATATAGACTGTCCCAGTGAACTGCCAACATTTAGCAACTTAAGTCAGTGTCTACTTATCTCAAGGTTTGCATGAATAAAGGGTCTCAGCATGTTATCGCTCAGCTAGATGATCAACCTTGGTTCTCAGAAGGTTGAGGCCAAGGCAATAACATTCTCTGGAGGCTCAAAGAAGAAAGAAACTCTAAGTACCTATAAGTAAGATATGAATAAAACAGAGTCCCTTCTTAGTTGGAGGCCTCCATCATTGACCTGACCATAGCACGCACTCTGTAGCTCTCACATTTTAACCTGTCTTCCTCTTTTGTCTCTTGAGGGTCATATGATTTCACAGACTCCACATGTATGATTCATGCTCTGTCTTCATGTATTCTAACCAAAGAAAATCTCTGGATTTCTCTATGTTTGTACATATATTTAAAGATTTGTTTTTATTTTACATTTATGGATGTTTTGCCTGCGTGTATGTCTGTGTACTGTATGTGTCTAGCAACCACAGAACTCAGAAGAGGGCATCATATCCTTTGGCACCAGAGTTACACAAGGCTGTGGCTTCCATATGGGTGCTGGGAATGGAACGCAGGTCCTCTACAACAGCACCAAGTGCTCTTAACAACTGAGCAATCTCTCAAGCCACTGTGGTTAGATTTTATCATGAAATTTTAATTGGGATGGTTCATTGGAGAGAAATAATTTTGTTTATCACAGATACCTTTCTGCCTGGGGCTCTATCCTGATGTTCAAATTGCAGGAAGGTACATTATTTGGGTTAGATTAAGCCCTCACATATCAGGATGCTTCACAAGAGTATTTAAAACACATACAAAATTGCTTCATCAAATGTCCACATATAATATGGAAAGAAGTTAGAAATATGAATGTGCATGTAGATCATAGTTGACAGATAAATTTTCTAGATCTTATAGTAACTCTTGGTGGGAGGTGGTTACCCAATAATATTTTGGTTTTGTCACAATCACAGGTAAAAATCTAACTGCAGAACAATTTTCTGTTGTGGACAGCATTAGCAGAATGAGAGGACTGAATTCATCTGAGGAATTGAGCACTATGCCCCATTAATCCAGGCCATTATGTCCAGACAGGGTTAGTGCACTATTGCATTGATGTTTTGCTGATGAAACAAGGGTTGTGATTGTTCTTGGAAGCATATCTGGTTAATGGGTTAAAAAAGCCCTTGGAGTCATTGAATTACAAATTGTGTAGATGCAGAATGTCTTATATCCTGTTTCCTATAATTAAGAGGAGATATGTGATGATACCTATTTTCTTTTCTTTTTCTTTTTTTTCTTTTTTGTCTCCCTTTGTGTCCTATCTTTATTTGAATTCTTGTTGGTTTAAATTAGAAACAATCTTGTTTTACATGTCAATCCCAGTTCTCTCTCCCTCCCCACCTCCCCTGCCCCACACTGACCCTCTATCCCATCCCCTTTCTGCTCCCCAGGGAGGGTGAGGCCTTCCATGGGGGGAACTTCAAAGTCTGTCTCATCATTTGGAGCAGGGCCTAGGCCCTCCCCTGTGTGTCTAGGCTGAGAGAATATCCCTCTATGTAGAATGGGTTCCCAAAGTCCTTTTGTATAGTAGGGATGAATAGTGATCCACTGCCAGAGGCCTCACAGACTGCCCAGGCCTCCTAACTGACACCCATATTCAGGGGGTCTGGGTTGGTCCTATGCTGGTTTATTAGCTATCAGTCTGGGGTCCATGAGCTCCCCCTTGTTCAGGTAAGCTGTTTCTGTGGGTTTCTCCAGCCTGGTCTTGACCCCTTTGCTCATCACTCCTTCCTCACTGCAAATGGATTCCAGGAGTTCAGCTCAGTATTTAGCTGTGGCTGTCTGCTTCTGCTTCCATCAGCTACTGGATGAAGGCTCTAGGATGGCATATAAAGTAGTCATCAATCTCATTATAGGGGAAGGGCATTTAAGGTAGCCCCTCCAGTATTGCTTAGATTGTTAGTTGGGGGTCATCCTTGTAGATCTCTGAACATTTCCCTAGTGCCAGAATTCTCTTTAAATGTATACTGGCTCCCTCTGTTATAGTATATCTCTTCTTGCTCTCCTCTATTCTTCCGCTGACTCAATCTTCTGCTCCTTCATGTCCTCCTCTCCCCTCCTCTTCTCCCCTTCTCTTTCTACTAACTCCCTCTCCCCTCCACCCTTGCTCCCAATTTGCTCAAGAGATCTTGTCCCTTTCGCCTTCTCCAGGAAACCATGTATGTCTCTTTTAGGGTACTCCTTGTTTCCTAGCTTCTCTAGCAGTGTGGAAGATAGGCTGGTAATCCTTTGCTCTATGTCAAATGTCCATATATGAGTGAATAAATACCATATTTGTATTTTTGTGACTGGGTTACCTCACTCAGGATGGTTTCTTCTAGTTCCATCCATTTTCCTGTGAATTTCAAGATTCTATTGTTTTTATTTTTCTGCTGTGTAGTAGTCCATTGTGTAAATGGACCACATTTTCTTTATTTGTTCTTCAGTTGAGGGGCATATAGGTTGCTTCCAGCTTCTGGCTATTACAAATAATGCTGCTATGGCTATAGTTGAACAAATGTCCTTGTTGTATGAATGTGCATCTTTTAGGTATATGCCTAAGAGTGGAATGCTGGATCTTGTGGTAGACTGATTGCCATTTTTCTGAGGAATCACCATACTGATTTCCAAAGTGGCTGTATGAGTTTGCACTCCCACCTGAAATGAAGGAGTATTCCCTGTTCTCCACATCCTCTCAGGCATACACTGTCATTGATGTTTTTGATTTTAGTCATTTTGGCCCATGTAAGATGGTATCTCAGAGTTGTTTTGATTTGCATTTCCCTGATGGCTAAGGATGTTAAGCACTCTCTCAAGTGTCTTTCAGCCATTTTAGATTCCTCTATTGAGAATTCTCTATTTAGTTCTGTACCCCACTTTTCAATTGTGTTATTTGGTGTTTTGGTGTATATTTTGGAAATCAGCCCTCTGTCAGATGTGGGGTTTGTGAAGATCTGAAAAGTCTTGTTGACTGTGTCCTTTGCCTTACAAAAGCTTCTCAGTTTCAGGAGGTCCCTTTTATTGTCAACCTCAGTGTCTGTGCTACTGGTGCTATCTTCAGAAAGCAGTCTTCTGTACCAATTCATTCAAGGGTACCTACCACTTTCTCTTCTAAGAGGCTCAGAGTGGCTGAATTTATGTTGAGGTCTTTGATCCATTTGGAATTAAGTTTTGTGCATGGTTATAGATATGGATCTATCTGCAATCTACAGGCCAGCATCCAGTTATGCCAGCACTATTTGTTGAAGATGCTTTCTATTTTCCATTGTATAATTTTAGCTTATTTGTCAAAAATCAGGTGTTTGTAGGTGTGTGGGTTAATATCAGGGTTTTGACTTCAGTTCCATTGGTCTACTTGTCTATTTTTGTGCTAATACCAAACTGTTTTCAGGACTATAGCTCTAATATAGAGCCTGAAGTCAGGGATGGTGATGTCTCGGGAAGTTCCTTTATTGTACAAAGTTGTTTGGCTTTCCTGGGTCCTTTGTTTTTATATATAAAGTTGAGTACTCTTCTTTCAAGGTCTGTGAAGAATTGCACTGGGATTTTGATGGGGACGTCATTGAATCTGTAGATTGCTTTTGGCAAGATTGCCATTTTTACTATGTTGATCCTACCAATCCAAGAGCATGGGAGATCTTTCCATTTTCTGGTGTCTTCTTTAATTTCTTTCTTTAAAGACTCAAAATTTTTGCTATACAGGTCTTTCACTTGTTTGGTTAGTGTTACCCCAAGATATTTTATGTTGTTTGTGGCTATTGTAAAGGGTGATATTTCTCTGATTTCTTTCTCAGCCCATTTATAATCTGTATATAGTAGTGCTACTATTTTTGTTTGGGTTAATCTTGTATCCTGCCATTTGCCTGAAGGTGTTTACCAGTTGTAGGAATTCCCTGGTAGAATTTTTCAGGTCACTTATATATACTATCATATCATCTGCAAATAGTGAGTTTGAATTCTTCCTTTTCAATTTGTATCCACTTGATCTTCTTTTGTTGTCTTATTGCTTTAGCTAGAACATCAAGTACGATATTGAAGAGATATAGAGGGAGTGGACAGCCTTGTCTTGCTCCTGATTTTAGAGGCACCATGTTGAATTTCTCTCCATGTAGTTTGATATTAGTTTGCTATATATTGCCTTTATTATGTCTAGTTAAGTTCTTGTTATCCCTGATCTCTCCAACACCTTTATGATGAAGGGGTGTTGGATTTTGTCAAAGACTCTTTCAGCATCTAGTGAGATGATCATGTGGTTTCTCTTCTTCAGTTTCTTATATGGTGAATTATATTGATGGATTTTCATATATTGAATCATTCCTGCATCCCTCTTATGAAGCCTACTTGATCATGGTGGGTGATTTTTCTAATGTGTTCTTGGATTTGATTTGCCAGTATTTTATTAAGTATCATTTTTCATGAGGGAAATTTGTCTGTAGTACTCTTTCTTAGTTGTGTCTTTGTATGGCTTGGGTACCAATGTAATTTTAGCCTCATAAAAAGAGTTTGGCAATGACCCTTCTGCTTATATTGTATGGAACACTTTGCAGATGTTATTTGAATTTCTGGTAGAATTCTGCGCTGAAACCATCTGGCCCTGGGCTTTTATTGGTTGGGAGACTTTTGATGACTGCATTTCATTAGGGGTTATAGGTCTATTTATATTGCTTATCTATTCTTGATTTAATTTTGGTAAGTGATATCTATCCACTTAATTGTCCATTTCCTTTAGTTTTCCAAATTTATTGGAGTACAGGTTTTCAAAGTATGACCCAAAGATTCTCTAGATTTCCTCAATGTCCTTTGTTATTTTCCCCTTTTCATTTCTGATTTTGTTAATTTGCTTGTTCATTCTCTGCCTTTTGATTAGTTTAGATAGAGTTTTTTTCTAACTTATTGATTTTCTCAAAGAACCAACTCTTTGTTACATTGATTCTTTGTATTGTTTTCTTTGTTTCTACTTTATTGATTTCAGCCCTCAATTTGATTATTTCCTAGCCTCTACTCCTCAGGGGTAAGTTTGCTTCATTTTGATCTACAGCTTTCACTTATGCTGCTAATTCTCTAGTGTGACTATTCTCCAGTTTATACATGTGGGTACTTAGTTATATGAACTTTCCTCTTAGCACTGCTTTCAAAATGTCTCATAAGGTTGGGGTATGTTGTGTCTGATTCTCATTACATTCTAGGAAGTCTTTAATTTCTGTTTTTATTTCTTCCTTGACTCAGGAATGGTGCAATTGCACATTGTCCAATTTCCTTGAGTTTGTAGGCTTTCTGAAATTTGTGTTGTTTTGAATTTTAACTCCAGCATAGGGGTCTGATAAGATACAGGGGGTTATCTGAATTTCTTTTGTACCTGTTGAGGCTTGCTATGTTGCCAAGTATGTGGTCAGTTTTAGAGAAGGTTCCATGTGGTGTTGAGAAAAGGTATATTCTTTTGTTTTGGATGAAATATTTTATAGATGTCTGCTAAACCCAATTGGGTCATAACTTCTAATAGTTCCTTTGTTTCTTTGTTAAGTTTCTGTCTGGTGGTCCTGTCTAGTGGTGTGAGTGGGGTGTTGAATTCTCCCACTATATATGTGTGAGGTTTTATGTGGGATTTGAGGTTTAGTACTATTTGTTTTACCAATTTGGATGCCTTTGTATATGGGCATAAATGTTCAGAATTGAGATTTCATCTTGACGGATTTTTCCTGTGATAAATATGAAATGAATTTCTTCATGTCTTTTGATTGATTTTAGTTTGAAGTCTAATTTGTTAGACATTAAGATTGCTACACCAGCTTGTTTCTTGGGTCTATTTACTGGAAAATCTTTTCTCAACCCTTAACTCTGAGATACCTTCTGTTTTTGAAGTTGAGGTATGTTTCTTTTATGCAACAGAAGAATGGATACTGTCATCTTTTCCATTCTGCTAGCCTGTGTCTTTTTATTTTAGAGTTAAGACCATTAATATTGAGGGATATTAATAACCATTGATTATTAATTCTTGTTTGTTTTGGATTTGCTGTTGGTGGTGGTATTGTGTGTGGATTTCCACCCATTTTTTTCTTTTGGCTGTTGGTAAAGTGGGATTATCTATTGCCTATGTTTTTGTGAGTGTAATTAACTTTCTTTGGTTGGAGTTCTCCTTCCAGAACCTTCTGTAAGGCTGGATTAGTGGGTATGTATTGTTTAAATCTGGTTTTGTCATGGAATATCTTGTTTTCTCCATCTATAGTGATTGGAACCTTTGCTGGGTATAGTAGTCTAGATTGGCATCTATGGTCTCTTAGTGTTGTTACAATATCTATCCAGGATCTTCTTACTTTCAGAGTTTGCATGGAGAATCTGGTGTAATTCTGATAGGTCTGCCTCTATATGTCACTTGGCATTTTCCTTTGATGCTCTTAATATTCTGTCTTTATTCTGTATGTTTTATGTTTTGCTTATTATGTGATTAGGGGACTTTTGTGATCCACGCTCTTTGGTGATGTGTAAGGTTCTTCTACTTTCATTTGCATGTGTGTCTTTATGTTGAGGACATTTTCTCTATAATTTTGTTGAATATGTCTTCTGTAGCTTTGAGGTGGGTTTCTTCACATTTTTCTATACCTATTATTCTTAGGTTTGGCCTTTTCATGGTGTCCCTTATTTCCTGGATATTTTTGTGATAGGGATTTCTTGGACTTAAGATTTTCATTGGTTGATGAATCTATTTCTCCCAGTGTATCTTCAACACCTGAGATTCTCTCTTCCATGCCTTGTATTCTGTTGGTTTTGCTTGCATCTGTAGTTTCTGATCATTTACCCAGCTTTTCTATTTCCAGCATTCCCTCAGACTGTGTTTTTGTAATGTCTCTATTTCACCTTTCAAACATTGCAGTGTTTAAATTGTTTCCTTTGTTTATTTGGTTGTTTTTTTCTTGGCTTGCCTTGTTTTCTTTAAGAGGTTTGTTTATTTCTTGCAATTTTTGGTTCGTCATTTCTTCCAATATTTTGTTTTTTTCTTCCATTTTTTAGGGGATTTTTCTCATTACCTTTGAGGGTGTCTTTCATATTTATAAAGCTGTTTTTATGGTCATTATCTTCTGCTTCATCTGTGTTGGAATGTTCTAGTCTTGCTGGATTGGAGTTCCTAGACTCTGGTGGCATCATATTGATTGTTCTGTTGTTGACTGTGTTCTTATACTGTTGTCTTCCCATCCCTTCTTTCTGTGGGTGCAGGTGGGGTCTCTCCCTATACTGGTGGGTACAGGTCCAAGGTTCTTTTCTGGTGGTGGCAAGCAGGTCCAAATCTTCCAGGGCTCTCCTCTTCCTGTGGTTGGAGGTGGGACTAGCACCAGGATGTTGGTAGACTTTGGATGGGCTGTTCTGTTAGGATGGGTTCCCCATTTCTCAGTCCTCAAGCTTCAGGAAGCTATGAGCAGAGCACCAGAAGGTGGGCCAGAAACAGACCCTTGCTCACCTCCTCTGATGGGTGGATGCAGGACTAGCACCACAACTCTGGTAGACTCTGGATGGGCTGACCCACTGGGATGGGATCCCCATGCACAGTTCCCAGTGATGCCTATTTTCTTAAAGAGGGTATTTTGTGTTGACATATTCACATTCCTAAAGATGCAATTTATCAGGAGCAAAGCAGGTCACATGTGCTCCAGTGTAGGTGTCAATTCTGCAATTTCACTAACACCCCAGTACAGAACAATGAAGATGCTTTGATGGACCTCATATGATTGCAAAATGTGGCATGAGTAATTTGATACCAACAAGCATCAAGATGCTAATATTGGCCTGGGTATATGACTCAGTGGGTAAGAATTCTTGCTGTGAAAGAGTCCTTGTTCAAATCTCTATGAAAAGTGGTCATTTCCAAAAGTGCTTGTCACTCCAGCATTGTGGGTGGAGTGGGACAGGGGCAGGTAGATTCTGGGACCTTGCTGGCTATCCCATCTAACTGAAATACTGAAATGCAGGTTCACTGAGAGACCCCATCCCCCCAAAACTATGGTAGAGGGAGATAACATCTTCCTCTGGCCTCTGGCCTCTGCACACTACACACTGCACACTGCATACATGTTCAAAGTAAGTAAGTAAATAAATAAGAACAGCACTAATGGACTCAGTGCACTAAAAATAAAAATAAAAGGACTGAAGACAGATATGCTGGATTACCAGAATAAATAAAATGAGAGAATGTTTGTGTTGGGAAATGGTCTACTTAATAAATCCTATTTTATCGCTCTAAAACTATCCTTGATTGGCTTTATTTTTCTCAGTTTTGTTAATTTTCTTTGGTTGTGTGATATATGTAGAAGTTTGTGTACATATGTGTGCAGGTGCATGTAAAATGCACTTGTGCAGTTAGAGATCAGTGTTGGTTGTCTGCCTGTAGCACTTTCCACTTTAGTTTTTGAGACAGGACCCTAACTGAATCTCAAGCCCATCATCTCAGATAGACAGACAGCCAGTGAGCTCCAGCCATCTACTTGCCTCTTTCTCCCCTAGGATTACAGGTGCATGCACCCATGCCTCGCTTTTGTGTAAGTGCTGGAATACAAACCAAGGTCCTCCTGCTTACACAGCAGGCACTTTACTGAGCCCAACCCATCTTTCTAGCCCTCACTTTCATTCACATTTAAGTTAGCATGCAAAATGAAGGGCTTCATTATGTCATTTTATATTTGTATGACTACGTATTTTGTTCTAATTCATCCTCTACTGAATCCACCCTTCTCCTCCCCAGTTTGTTGCTTGTCCCCTAATTTAGATTCTGAGTCCTAAATGTCCCTTTTATTTCCAACTTTCTGTTGCATCTCTTCATTTTCCACCAGGTTGTAAGTGTACAGGTCTTAACCAAGTGGCCTAAGTCAAGGGGCTTGGATGCCCTCTGCATCCCAGAGAGTTTACTTGAGAGATGGGAGAGATAAAGTGAGCACTGACATTGAGGTGTTTAACCTCTTCACAAACTCCTGACAAGGTCCTGAAGGTAGCTGTGGTCCCGGCTAATGATCTTAGCTTCTTGTATCTGTGTCCCCAGAAAGGCACTTGCACCTTCCCTGCAAGACTCGTGCCTCAGCCCACCACTGCTACTGGCAAGAGTGCTACTCTCCTACCAAGGTCCTTGAATAACAGGCTCAACTCCTTAAATCTGTCTGTGTCCCAGCAATGGCATCTCCCCTTCTGCAATGGGCTGGTATCCTAGCTTACCACTGTGACCACCTCAGAACATGAGTGTCCTTCCTGGATCCCTTCTTGTAGCGCATGAAATGAAGGGGCTCTTTTATAAATAATTCCCATGTAATTTCTCCTTAAATCAGCATGTGCTATCTGACAGACATTAGCTAATAGAGTTCAGGATGATTTCTTTGCCCGTATGTCTTGCTTAAGAATCCTGGTAATTCATAGAACTGGAGTCTGAACTTGACTTCATTCATCATGTGCACTATGTAAGGAGGAATCATTGCCATAATTCAGCCATAATTAACCTCTGAGTTGTGTCCTGCTGGCTCTTCCAAAGAAGTAAGTACTTTAAATTTTGTCATGTGACCATTATCAGAAGCAGTGGATCCTTGCATCTGCCACTAGGTTCTAAGAGTACAGATGCTAACCATGTAACACAAGTGCAAAGACTTGTGAGCTAAACTCTAGAGCACTGTCTCCTACATAGTTTAACCAGACACATGCCAAACTCTGTTCTAGAAGTGGTCAAGGCTAGTCTCAATCCAGACCTTTGACCTTCATTCTGATGGGCAAAGCAGAAAGGTATACTTTAGAATAATAACTTCCATGAGTCCTGACTAATGTGAAGGAGGAATGCCTGCTTTAGCAAGCAGTCAGGAGAGGTCTTTCTGCCAATATTTAAATATACTTGAACCAAGTCATTAATCTTTCTAATGTAATTATTGAATACCCACTGAGTACTAAGCACCGTGGTGGGACTTCATGGTGAGGAAAACCTGATACTGAGAAAAGGACAATCAATTTTAAAAATTGAAAACTATGAAATGACTAGGGTTATGGTGACTGAGGTCTATTGAAAATACACAAAGTTGTTTAGTGCAGTTAGAGGTCGTGAGGAAAGTTATTCTTGCATCTGGCTAGCAATCTACTCACAGAGGAGGCAGCATCCTTTTCATGATCACCCCAAACCAAGCAAAGCCTGAGAGGAGGTGTGCCTAAGTGGACCCCTGCTAACAGGAGGCAATAGAGAGGATCTCTAGGGCTGGAAATGCAAGAGGTTGCCAGGTCAGAGTGCAAGGAAAAGCTTGACGCTGGAGTAGAGGCAGGGAGATATGTGTCTGTCATCTATCTATCTATCTATCTATCTATCTATCTATCTATCTATTATTACCTATCTATCTATCTATCTATCTATCTACTATCTAGGTGTGGATATGGGAGTGTATATCCCATATGTGCATTTTTGTACATGTATGTGTATTTATGTTCGTGAATTTGTTTTATTTATATGTGTGTATGTTGGTATACAAATATAAATATATGTATCATTAGTGTATGTGTGTGTAAACTTTGTGTGTATTTTATGTGTATACACATTTGTTCATGTATTTTAAAGCATGCGTGGATGTATATACACCAAGACAAAAATTTTCTTTTTGTTACCATGGATGAAGAGAATACAGTCACATGCTGGCCAGGTTCCCAGAAAGATCCTGAGAACAGAGGACTTTGGGAAAGTTTAGTGGGTTAGGGCATTGTGATTGAGGAACAGATGGGGTGAGATGGCAGTGGACTATCAAGAGCCAGAGCATGCTGACCCAGAGCAACAAGAGGAAGCTGGAGTAAGCACCAAGCCAGAACTTAACTTTTCTGCTGTGGCTGCACACAGGTCCTGGGTCTTCTCAGCATCTCAGTATCCTCATCTGTCAATCAAGATCAACACAGTCAGTGTTCCAGGATCACCTGGGAGGTTAGCACAGGTTCTTCATGGGCTCAGTGCAGTGAGAGCGCAGGATCATTTTTCATGTTTGATCTCAGAAAGGTCTTTTCATGTTAGTATCCCCACTGGCACACGGTTAGTGTTGAATAACACTGGAGTCAAGGGAACTGGGCTCATCAGAAGCACCTAGAACCTTAAGATATAGGTGCCTGGCTTCACTCCAGTCAATGCCAAGTCAATGCCAAATGCCTAGAATGGACATGGCCTGAAGATCACGACTAAACAAGAACACTGGGTGGCTGGTGTTTGGGAAACTATACACACAGCCTTGAAGGCCCCAGGAGATGAGATGTTTCATAAGTCAGAGTCCTGACTCTGACTCTGCCGCTCCTGCCCAGTGTGACCTCTGAGAGTTGTTCCTGTGACTGCTTTCCTGACCCAGGCCCCACTGGTTGTCTTGGCTGCCTTCTCTCCCTCCCTCTCTGTTCCCTAATGTAATTAGCACAGCAAGCAGATGTGACAGGCTGTCTCTCTAACCCACTTCAATATCTCAGAGGGCACCTTCCAAGACTGGGCCCTTTTATCATTTGCCAGGTCCCAACTAGAAACCTGGAAGGCATCCTTATGCTAATTATCCCTCAAGTGTCCTTTGCCAGAATAATCCCATTATAGGACCCAGGAGCAGCTGCAGGTTGTCACAATCAAATCTAGTGGGAGCAGACACATCAAGAGGGTCAGCCTTCTGGAACAGCCTGCCCACCTCCTGCTGCAGCCTGTCTCCAAGCACTTGTGTTCATCAGCACCTCTCTCTATTTTCAAAATGAGATGGAGGCAAACATGCTTTCCTCCAAGGGGAGTAAATGCATGTATGCAAATCCCTTTCCTATGGTCTGCAGAGCTCACTGCCTAGTTCAAGCTCATCTATGAATGTCTGTCCCAATATGCCATTCTGAGAACAGGGGTCAGATCATGCCCTGTAGTGTATACTGTGTGGTTTTCTGTGTTCACTTCAAGACCCCTCCTTATGGTGTTCTTTATTCTTGAAATGAGTACATAAATCCAGAAAATAAGAGAGCTCAGAGTTCAAGATGCAAGAACTGAACCCACATTCCTGCTCTGCTCTACCACCTACCTGACCTTGGATACCCTGTTCTACAGGGCCCAACACCCAACCCCAACCAAATAACTTACAAGGTGCTTGTTTCTTGTGTAAATAGGCAGTGTATATTTGCATATTGTAGCTTCTGCCATTATGTTAATGGGTGGCAGTCACTGTCATCTGTTGAATGAGCACTGTCTGCACACCACTGGCTACTGTCTACAGATGCATTAATTAATGTACTTGGGAAATAGGAACAAACAAGCAAAATTTAAAAAGAAAAAAAAATATTCAAACACCAAAATCAGAAAACAAAGGAAAATGGAAACCAGGGAATTTGCAAACTCTTTTGTAGGAAAACCTGGCTAGAAACAGCCTGACACTATCTATATTTTTCATTTCTTTTTTATGAATATTCATGTCTGCCTGCAAAAGAGCAGCTGGGCTGTACTGCAGTGTCCTTCCCTTGACTCTCAGGGCATTTACAATATTTGAAATATGCACTTTGGGGAATGAATTTCTAGAGTTTGAAAATGTGCTGGGTTGTGCTACATTTCTGCACCAACTTTTTTGGGTTAAGCATTTGAACTTGCCTGTGCTCTCAATGTTTCAGGAGGAACAGAACCAGACTAAGGATTTTAATATTCTCCCCAGATCCCTTGATAGGACTCTGATTTGAATTGTTTTATACAATAGTATATTCTGTTTCTGCCCATCACCCAGGTTGAAAGAGATAGAAACAGCTGAAGAACTTGGGCTATTGACCTCTAAGCATCCTTTGTAACCCCAAGGTCTGCAGACCTTAGGCTACAACAGCTCCTAGTGATAATTTAGTTTTTCCAATATAGTCATTCTCCACCTTAAATCTTATTTAGAAAACTTATGAACAATTAGGAATGGAAGAGAGAACCAATATGCTTAGGGGAAGTCATCTTTCAGGTCAGCACTGTATTGAGGAAACTGAGTTATGCTTCATTGAGCCACAGTAATCACTTTAAAGGGAATGTTTCTTGGGGAAAGGGAGTGCTGATAGAAGTGGCACAGACCATTAAGACACATGGATATTGATATGTGCCTCAGCTTGGAAAGCAAAGGTTAGACATGGTACAATCATCCCAGCAGAGCTGGAGCTATGTAAGAGGCCACCAGAAAGCAATAGTCACTCCTAAGTGAGGCATACAGTAGGGAAGCAGCAGCCAGGAAAACCCATTCATTGTCTCCCAGACCTCAGCATACTGCTGGCACTTTCCAAGCCCCACAGTCAACAACAGCTAGGTGAAGAACACAGAAGGGTTCATTGATTATGGCCCCCACAGAGCATAGAGGATAGCAGGGTGGGTCATGGTTGCATAAAGATTGGTTAGAAAACAATGTGTTATGGCAGGCCAACAGGGTCCCTGTGAACTGTAAGGAAGGGTTGCTTTGTAGTTAGCTGTCTCTTGTTAGCATAGCAAAATGCCAAAGACTAGGTGGTGGAAATGATAGAATTCTCATAGAAGTTTAGGTCATCATGCCAGCATGGCTGGGTTTTGGTGACGGCTACCTTCTTACCATGTCCCAATGTGTGTGTGTGTGTGTGTGTGTGTGTGTGTGTGTGTGTGTGTGTGTGTGTGTGAGAGAGAGAGAGAGAGAGAGAGAGAGAGAGAGAGAAACAGACACAGAGAGAGAGAGAGAGAGAGAGAGACTAATCTAAACCTTATCACCCAAGGCACAACCACTTAATATCAAGCCCTTGAAGGCTAGAAGTTGTCAACCCATGATTTTCTGGATGGGACACAGTTCAGTGCCAGTTCCTCTAGCATGTATCAATTTACTCACCCACAGACATTGTTTTCAGGGACATCTTCAATTATCTCCATCTTTCTTTATTATATCTCTAGGCTGAGGAACACTTCAGTGGGTTCTACATATTTTATGTCATTAAATCATGAATCATCTTATAAAGGAGATGGTAGGAGTAGCACATAACATTGTTAATGCATTGACTCAAAACTAAAATAGCTTATTCAGTAATGTTTTACTGATTCTTTGAGAATGTCACATAATACATTTTGATTGTACTCCCTTCTAATTTTACATTCTAACTCCTCCCATTTCCAGCCCATTTCTTCTTTTTTATTTTTAGATAATCTACTGAGATAAGTCAGTGCCATCCATATATTCATGGGTTGTGGGGCTATCCACTGGAGTGTGCTTGAATTACCAAGCACCATACCCAGAGGGGTTGTTTCTATAGAAAGATAATTATAATTATTCAAGGGAAACATTGATGACCTTTCTGAAGAGAAGTGAAACCATCTCCCCCACCACCACCACCACTCCAGCTCCCAGGGAAGAAGCCCTTCTGAAATTCAATGAGACTAGTGATTGAAAGCATCTTCAAGGCTGAAGCCCCTTGGAGAACAAGCTACTTCTTCCTGTGACTGAAAGGTACATGTGTGGCTGCAGTTTTGAAAACAAGAAGGATGGGTAAGGTTTGTGTCCATGAGGCAGAATTCGAAAAGGAATCAAAGAGGAAAAAAAGGCAAATCGATTCCTACAGAGGAATTAATGGGAAGGGAGTCAGGGCAAAGGCTCACCCTTTTTTGAGAGGTGTTTGTTCTGAAGGGAATATGAAGTGTTCTTTTCACCCATCAGGAAACTTCTGGAATGACATACATAGTCAGTGAGTCTTCAGAATAGGTATGTGATCCTGGGGGTGGAGTGGGGGGCTCTGAGAATGAGGTCTGCTTCCAAGTTATCAGGAACTGAAAAGGATCTCTGTGTGTTATCAAGAGAGCTATACCTGCAGAGCCTCTACCTCATAGGGAAGCCACCTGAGCTTTGCTGGGTGCACGTTCTAATGTCACATCACCATGAAATTCATAATTTCTTGACAGCTGTGACTGGACCCTATATGCTTCTCTGTAATGCTTCTAAAATGTTTGGCATTGTGATAACTTGTTATTTTCTGATAACACACACACACACCAAAAAGCAGGTGCCTTGCACATGCTTCTCTCAGAGTGACAGAAAATCCACTGTGCCTCCATGGAGTCCATTCAACTTCTCAGATTCCTTGGGATAAATTTTCTGCTAGAAAATAAAGAGGAGTATCACTTTGAATGTCTTCATTTAATAAATAAAATTGGAACAAATGTCCAGTGCACAGAGGTAACTTCTCTAATGACCACAGGTTAGGCCACTACAATGTTTTCAATGAACCAAGTTCCTTCCCTCAAGGCTGTCTGGTACCTTAATGTGTGACTAGCCTTAAATGTATAGAAAATTATTTGAAACTAATTTATCATTTAAAAAAAATTGTATGAAATAGAATTCAGTACCAACTCACCTTCTATGGAAACAAAGATAGGTTGGAAGAGGTTTCAGGGTGCTGAGCCATGGAGAGTAAAGTTTCATCTGGTAAGTGGAAAATATGGTGCCTGAGATTTGCCTGCAACAGTGACTTTGTCTGAACTTGTCGAAATACAGGGAAGTCAAGTCAGGCAAGGAAGTCCATCCCAGTGAGGACACAAGGCAGTCAGTGGCAAGTGGCATTACACAATACAGCTCAGAGCTTCCTGGGTGCATTTTGGACAATGACTGGTGTGCTGAACTGGGAAGAATGACAAGAGACATCATCATTATATTTTTCATTTCCTGGCTGTGCTCCTTTCACTGCCTAGGTCTGAGTCACACTGAATCATAGTCAAAGCGTTGCTAGGTCCCTGCCAAGATGCACAAGGAAGAGCTATTGTCAAGGACCAAGCAGGGAGGAGACTGGGGGCATATGGCTGAGAAAGACTTACCAACTAACCCCTGAAAGGCCCAGTGAGGAGCCAGAAGCTGCAGTTCTGGAGTGTAGCACCTGAGGGGCGGTTGTGATTATTTGAATGAAAGATGGAACAGAAGTTCTATATTTTCAAATACCCTCAGAAAGAACCATATCATGGCTTTCAAATAAATACAGAGAAAGAAGCCTCAAGATGAAAGTGGATTTCTTGCCTGTGAAACCTCAAGAAGCAGTCTGAATAAAATTCAGTTTGTTGCTTTATCTCTAAGTCCAGGGTCTCTTGGCCCTTTCTCTTTGGTATAATTTACAACATTATCTGTTAAAGGACAACAAAAATGCCATGTGACAAATGTAAAAATGCACTATTTGAAAACAAATAAAAATTTAAAACAAAAGCCCTCAATGTTCCAGGAGAGGCCTACTCAATTTTGTGAAAATTAAGATCTGTCTCAAATTCATTTGTAACTAATACAGTCCAGATACAACTTTTTACACAATTTTAATCTATTTGGAAAAGTGAAACTAAGGTAAATCTGAAAACAAATAAACATAATATCATATTCAAAACTGTTTTATAACAGCAGCTCTCTGGAGGAATGTGTGTGTGTGTGTGTGTGTGTGTGTGTGTGTGTGTGTGTGTGTGTGTGTGTGTGTTCATAAGACTCACTATAAACCTCAAAGGATTGAAAGACTGCAATGTTGGCAGAGGAGATTATGGCATCAAGTTATTAAACTTTCAAACACAAAAAGGCAGCCATTGCCATTGTAGATAAAAATGATACATGGTACCCTGAAACCCAATTCATGGAAATACATAGATATTCACCTAACATGTAAGAAAGCTCACTGTGAGAAAATAAAGCTTCAACATGAAACATGTGCCTGTAGGAGAACAGGTTTGGGGAAATTTTTAATAAAAATTTGCAGGATGCAGGGGAAATTATTTAAGTGGTAAGTGCTTGGAGAAGTGGTGAACAAGAAAAAATGTCTTTATTTCATGCAGTGTGTGTGTGTGTGTGTGTGTGTGTGTGTGTGTGTGTGTGTGTGTGTGTGTGATGGTTCTGTAGGGTCAATTGAAAATGGTCTGTTAATTGACAGGCAAGTAAACTGGCATGTGATACATAAAATGTGCATCCCAATTTTGTGCTTTCATTGTTTGTGTTGTTTCAGTATAAGAGATTGTTCTTCTTCCAGTCAAACAAGAGGATGACCTGGTTACTCAACCAAATAATAACTCCATGAGTCCAAATGTAAAATCAAAACGTGCAATTGATTTTTTAATTGTTCTTATATCTTGGGAAATTGAAGTCATAAAGTATGTGATTTTTATAGCTTCATTCGGCATTTCTGCAATTATGGCTTGCCTGGCTTGTCAACAATCTTGACATCCTTTATGAAAATATATGTGCATATGAAGAAATCTATTGCAATGATGATGGCATTACTATCCAAAGAGTCAGGTTTGTCTTTATCACCCTGGCGGTATAAGATGTCCAATTATATTGGTTTCTCTTTTTCAGGTTAACAAGAATATTTAAAAGGAGGCTAATATGTAGGTAATGTGTTTATGTATAGTCAAGTAAAATAGATGATTTCATGGTGAGATATGCCATCAATGTGTGCTTGCTGTTTCAATATTAAGAATCAGAAGAACAGCAGTGATGTAAAATATGCTGGCTCAAACAAATATCCCAGAGTCTAAACAACTTTCATAGCCAGAGGTCATGGCTATGGCTATATGTTCCAAATAGGGCCCATTTCTTTAACAGCAAAACAATTCCAATTATCATGCAGAGTCAATTTATGGATTTTGTTTATATTTCTTCATGGTTTTATGGTTAACTCAAGAAATTTATGCTTAATTTTCTGCACAAAATATAATAGAATTTTTAGAATTCAATGCCCAGTGGAAGGAACAATGGATTATATCTCAAGGCACCCAGAGTGAGATGGCTGATATCTGAGGTCCTCCCATGGAAGGGCTTTGGTTTCCTTTTTATACAAGAGAAATGAGAGGTCTGAGGATGAGCTGTGATTCTTATACTTATGCAGATAGAATCGCTATGGAATACTTGGAGACGTGCACATCCACATCCTTGTGCTTCTCGGAAGCTGATTTGGTACAACAGAAAGCCAGGTAACTCCTTAACCAAGCACCAGAGCAATACAAAGATGCATGCATTCTGACCGCAGGAAAGGAGGCCACCCTTGGAAACAGTCCTCATGCTGAGTGCATGTGTGTTGAACCTGGCAACATGGCTCAGAGGGGAAAGGCACTTGTTGCAAAGTCTGATGATGTGAGATAAATTCATAGGACCCCCGTGGTGGAAGGAAAGGAGCAGTTCCTACAAGTTTTCCTCTGACCACCACATTCATGTGATGGTGTGCACTTACACACACACACACACACACACACACACACACACACACACACACACACACACACACACAACTACAAGGTTATAAAAAGCATAAAAGAAAATTGAAGATAGGATGTACAGAGACACAGAAAGATAGGGTTTGACTTAGCTAAAATCCAGCCTTAGCATGGACAAGGGTGATGTACACAGACATGTGAAAAAGTCTTGAGGGAAATATGTCAACAATGACCATCTCTGGAGACAAGCCTTAGACAATGCTGCTTTGTGATCAGGGTCTGGCTGGGTGCATGGTTTGTTAGAAGGCTCCTGGCTTATTCTCTTTTAAAAAAATAAAAAAAAGTTTTATTATTTAGGGGGAACAAAAGAAACTTGGAAGAGTTTGTTTTGATCTTACTTCATTTTCCATAGTGCTTGACCCTAGTGATGCCCTAAAGATGATGACAGATTCTTCAAATATCTACGTGTTTGTCTCTTGGAAACAAAGAATTAGTAATTACCTTGCCTCCCCCAAAGAAGTAGAAAATGGGGTGAGTCATTCCAAAGCCACCTTTCAAACAAGATGAAATGTGTTATTGTGAAGATAAAGGCTATTTTCAACAGGATATGTGTGAGCATAATACTAATGACTAATGGTGATGTGGTTTACAGTACCTACCAAAATTATGCTCAGGATTCTAATCAAAATGAGTTCTTTGTAGTTGGTAATTTCTTACTCATAGGTGATTACTTGCTCAGACCTTTTTAGTTTGGTATTTACATTTTTATTTTGTTTTGTTTGTTTCTGTTGTTGTTTTGTCTGATTATGGACAATCTAAGAGACACGGGAATCTCTTGAAAGAATGAGAGGAACAGGAATTGTTCCTTGTGGTCAACATGACATGCTGGGATTGTTAAATTGTGTGATGAGCTCTTAGTATTGCTCACCTGAAAGGAACAGGGGCATTCACATATTGCCTATACCAGCTGCTATCTGGAGTGACCTTGGTATAAATATATCCATGATACCAAAGCAAGAGCACTTCCACATGGAGAAAGAGCCGAGAAGGATGCATGGACCACTTCAATGGTGTGTTTGGGATTGCAATAGATTTGTTTATACATATACACCATTTCATACAGGATGCCAAGATTGTTGATAATTTAGATGAACTTCACTGAGGGTGGGGATGCCACTCTAGGTGTGCTCTGTGTGGGAGCTATCATTGTTCTTCCTGCAACAAGCTGACTCCACTCCCAACTGTGGGTGCCTTACTGAGTTTCTTTTTCAGTCATTTTGGTTTTGTTTTAGATTTGAGATGTTTACAGACCACTGGGCCATTATATAACGCTGCATAGAATTGCCCAGGAATGAATGCCACTAAATCCCTGGGAGCTCTCCCCAACCAGTGGCTCTCAGTAGTTGATATATAAAACTTATGGTCCCTTAGGGGATTTGGAGGAAAAGGGTGATGCTTACAGAACCTGACACAGTGGAATATGCTTGCTCAGGAGGCTGAGGCAGGAAGATCACAAGTTTCAGCCTAGCCTGGGCTATTATTGCAAGATCCTGTCTCAGTGACAGCATAAAGTCTATGGTCTGTATTGCAGATTTGAGTTCTGTTCTGGCATTAAGATATGGCTTTCCCACTAAGCCACATTAATTACTTACTTTTTCTCCCCTCTTTCCTTCCCCATCCCTCCATTGGGTGTCATGAAGTCACATCCCTAATAATTACTCTTATTTGCATTTATTAATCTCAATTTTACCTCAAGATATTTATCTGCCACGTTATGATTTGAATTCTTTTGAATATGAAGATTAATTTAGATGCCTTTTGCTGACATCTTCACAATAAACCTCCCATCCTCATTTCTTGAGGCTGCCTCTTGGTTAAATAGTTTTGCTTGAATCACTATCATAGACCAAGACCCATTTGCTACACAGTTTGAAAAGAATTATATGAGCTTATAGATTCATACTCGGGCATCCTTGGAATCCTTAAATGATAAATTGTAATCTGCACAAACAATGTGCTTTTTAATAGCTTTAATAGCTCATTTTAATAGCTTTCTGGGGTTGGTTTACAGAACCTTTATTGTCAACCTTTCAGACACTCTCCTGGGAGCCTAGTTTTTCTGTTGTGCACATCCTGTGTAGTCCGTTTCCTCCTTTTACCAGAGAAGTTGTTACTTTTGCTCTGAGAGGAGCCACTCTCCATAAGGAGAGTGCAATCAGGCAGGCTGTGAATGGTTGCCTAACACTGAGCATGGGCAGGAAGCCTTCAAGTTCTTTTGACTCTGGTGACTGCAGGCCTGGATGGGGTCTTAGATGAATCTGAAGCTCGACCCAGCCAGCTAAGCCAGTCCCCAATTCCAGACTTATAGAGGCCACATGATGCATGAAACATCTGTAGTTTTAAGTTTTCAACTTTATGAGTTGTCTATTAACCTGTGCGAGATAATGAATATGTGGTTGAGCATCATCTTGAATTTATTCCAAATTTATAAAACACATTATGTCCCTGTGTTTTATCTTGATGAATGTCCCACATATACTCAGAATGATGGCATCTTCTGCTAGTGCAGTAGTGTTAATGTATTGATGGAGTTGCTTGCTCTGTCATGGTCTCCTATAACCCCCTGACATTTTGATTTGCAAATCAAGCACTGATGCCTAAGACTGCAATTGTGGACTTGCCTGCTCCTTTCTTCTGCTCTGCTATGTATTGAATCATGTTCTTTGTAATTATATTAGCTTCTGGGACATATTTAGAATTATCTCATAGTGAATTGGCTCCTTCTTTCTTTCTGTAATGATTACAAAAACACAAGTCCTTTGTGATATTTTTGTTCTAAAGGTTCCTATTTCGGTATTAGCATAGCCATCCTCTCAGCCTCCTTCTGACTCCTGCTGCCCTGGTGTGCTTCCCATCCCTCTGCTTTCAACCACTTCACCTTTATAAATAAAGCAGGTCTCCTGCAGTGAGCACATAGGTGGGTCTCACTTTTCAACAAATGTGACATTTGACTGCAACAATCAGACTGGTCCCCTAAATGTGGATCTCTATGCAATTATATTGAATCTCACTTTTAGCCACTAAAAATGCTTATCATAAAATTTTTCATTTTGAAAATTATCTAATTTTATTTATTTGTCTATATTCACAACAAATGCAAACTCTGGTCTCACTATGTGTATCTAGACAATGATTTTAAGATCAGACAAAATTAGAAAAAATGTTACTTGTTTATTTTGTAGCACTTATGCCTCCTTTTGCTCTAATCCAAGTTTTCATATTATTACTTCTGCTTTCAGAATTCAGTTCACACTTTGTTACAGTATGTCTGTGAACAATGACTTTTTCAAAATTGCTTATTTAAAACAGCCAACCCTTCATGTTTATTTGTAGAAAGTTCTCAGCTCAAAAACACTGATGTAGCATTCTTATCAACAGAATGTTTTTTTTCTTTTCACCGCATTGGACACTCTCTAGTGTCCGTTTTTGTTTTTGTTTTTTGATTTTTGGGCTTTTTTTCCCCAACTTTTTAAATTTGAATTAGAAACAGGATTGTTTTACATGACAATCCCATTTCCCTTCTCTCACCCGTCCTCCCCTATCTGTCCCCGAAACTAAAACCTTATCTGTCACATATCTTTTCTGCTCCCCTTGGATGGTGAGGCCTTCCATAGGATGTCCTCAGAGTCTTTCGTTTCCTTTGGGGTAGGGCCTAGGCCCACCCCAGTGTGTCATGGCTCAGGGAGTATTCCTCTATATGGACTGGGCTCCCAAAGTTCACACCTATGCTAGGGATAAATACTGGGCTTCTACAGGAGGTCCCACAGATTTCTGACGTTTCCTCACAGAAACTGATATTCCTTGGGTCTGGATCAGTCCCATGCTGGTATTCTAGCTATCAGACTAGGGAGCAAGAGTTCCCGATGTTCAGGTCAACTGTTTCTGTGGGTTTCACCAGCATGGTCTGGATCTCTGTGCTCTTCACTGGTCCTTCTCTGCCTCTGGGTTCAAGTTCAGATCAGTGATTAGTTATGGGTGTCTGCTTCTACTTCCACCATCTGTTGGATGAAGGCATAAAAGTCAGTCATCAGTCTCATAATCAGGGGAGGGCATTTAAGGTAGCCTCTCCTCCGTTGCTGAGATAGTTAGCTGGTGTCATCTTTGTAGATCTCCAGACATTTCCCTAGTGCCTGAATTCTCTGTAAACCAAAAATGTCTCCCTCTATTATGATATCTCCATTCTTGTTATCGTGTATTCTTCCCCTGACTCATATTTTCTGCTCCCTCATGTCCTCGGCATCCCTCTTCCTCTCCCCTTCTTATTCTCCTAGCTCCCCCCCTCTTCCCGTTCTCCCAATTTGCTCAGCAGATCTTGAACCTCTCCCCTTCTCCAGGGGTCCATGTATGTCTCTCTTAGGGACCTCTATGTTTATTAGCTTCTTTGGCAGTGTGGATTGTAGGCTGCTAATCCTTTACTCTATGTCTAAAATCTGCATATGAGTGAGTACATATCATGTTTGTCTCTTTGCAATTGGGTTACCTCACTCAGAATGGTTTCTTCTAGATCCATCCATTTTCCTGCAAATTTCAAAATTCCATTTTTTTTCCACTGAGTAGTACTCCATTGTGTAAATGTACCACATTTTCTCTATCCATTCTTCGGTTGAGGGGCATCTAGGCTGCTTCCTGTTTCTGGCTATTACAAATAGTGCTGCTATGAACATCGTTGAACAGATGTCCTTGTTGTATGAATGTGCTTCTTTTGGGTATATGCCTAAGAGTGGAATTGCTGGATCTTGTGGTAGACTGATTCCCATTTTTTTGAGGAGTCGCCATACTGATTTCCAAAGTGGCTGTACAAGTTGACACTCCCACCAGCAGTGGAGAAGTGTTCCCCTTTCTCCACATCCTCAACAACATGAACTGTCATTGTTGTTTTTGATTTTGGGCATTCTGACAGGAGTAAGATGGTATCTCAGAGTTGTTTTGATTTGCATTTCCCTGATGGCTAAGGATGTTGAACACTTTCTTATGTGTCTTTCAGCCATTTTAGATTCCTCTATTGAGAATTGTCTATTTAATTCTGTACCCCACTTTTTAATTGGGGTTTGTTTAATTGTTTGCTGTTTTGGAGACTAGCTTCTTGAGTTCTTTGTATATTTTGGAGATCAGCCCTCTGTCAGATGTGTGGTTGGTGAATATCTTTTCCCAGTCTGTGGGCTGCCGTTTTGTCTTGCTATCTCCTTTGCCTTACAGAAGCTTCTCAGTTTCAGGAGGTCCCATTTATCAATTGTTGACCTCAGTGTCTGTGCTACTGATGTAATGTTCTGGAAGCGGTCTCCTGCCATCTCAGCAGAGACAGGATCCCAGGGTCCTCAGGGAAGGATTCTGTCTGCCTGCAGATCCCGGGGTGGGATTTGCCAGCTGGTTTTTTTTTTTTTTTTTTTTTTTGAGTGGCTCAAAAGTTTTGTACAAAAGTCCAATGTTACTCATAGCTTTTCAGAATATTTGGTTTCTGATCACTGATTTTGTCAGCAACATTGTCTTAATCTTTGAGATTATCAGACTGACCTGGATGTGTAGATGGGCATTCTGCTGTGCTTTCTTTCCTGATATTTTTAGAAATGAATTTATTTCATTCACTGCTACACCATCATTACATCCTCGTTCTCATTAGCTACTTTTACTATATTCTGATTACCTTCTTATTTTATCCATTTATCTGTTTATTTATAATTAACTTTCATTTAAATTAAAAACAATCTTATTTTACATACTAATCCCAGTTCCCTCTCCCTCCTGGCATCCTATTTTCCCACCAACTTCCCACAGTGACCTCCCTAGTCCACTCCTCAGGGAGGGTGAGGCCCCCCATGGGGGAATCATCAAAGTCTGTCACATCATTTGGAGCAGATCCTATGTCCTGCCCCATGTATCTAGGCTGAGAGAGTATTCCTCCATAGGAAATGGGCTTGTAAATCCCATTATTGCAGTAGGGATTCACTGGTTCCACTGCCAGAGACTCCATAGACTGACCAAGCCTCCCTAGTGATACCTAAGTTCAGAGGGCCTGGTTCAGTCCTATGCTGGTTCCCCAGCTATCAGACTGGGTCTGTGACTCCCCCTTGTTCAGGTCAGCTGTTTCTGTGGGTTTTCCCAGATTGGTCTTGACCCCTTTTCTCATCATTCTTCCTCTCTATAACTGGATTTCAGGATTTCACTCAGTGCTCAGCTGTGAATCTTTGCTTCTGCCTCCATCAGCTACTGAGTGAAGGCTCTATGATGGCATTTAAGGTAGTCATCAATCTCACTATAGGGGAAGGGCATTTAAAGTAGTCTATCCCGTATTGCTCAGACTCTTAGTTGGGGTCATCCTTGTGGATCCCTGGAGATTTCCCTAGTGCCAGATTTCTAGTAAAGCCCACAATGGCTCCCTCTATTAAGGCATCTCTTTCCTTGCTCTCCTTCTCTGTACTTCCTCCAACTCGACTTTCCTGACCCCTCATGTTCTCCTACCTCCTCCCCTTCTCCTCTCCTCTTTCTCCTACCTCCCTCCCCCCTCTCCTGTGATCCCAATTTAGTCAGGAGATCTTGTCCATTTTCCCTTCTCTGGGGGTCCATATATATCTCTATTATAGTCCTCTTTGTTTGCTAGCTTCTTTAGGATTGTGGATTGTAGGCTGATTATCTTTTGTTTTATGTCTAATATGCACTTACCATATTAGTGATTACATACCATGTTTGTCTTTCTGTGACTGGATTATTTCACTCAGGATGATTTCTCTAGTTCTGTCCATTTGCCTGTGAATTTCAAGATGTCATTGTTTATTACTGCTCAGTAGTACTCCATTGTGTATATATACCACATATGTACCACTTTGTCCATTCTTTGGTTGAGGGGCATCTAGGTTGCTTCCAGGTTCTGGCTATTACAAATAATGCTGCTTTGAACATAGTTGAACAGATGTCCTTGTGGTATGAGTGTGCACCCTTTGGGCATGTGCCTAAGAGTACAATTTCTGGATCTTGAGGTAGACTGATTCCACTTTCCTCAGTGTGGCTGAATTTATGTTGTGTTCTTTGATCCATTTGGACTTAAGTTTTGTGCATGGGAATAGATATGGATCTATCTGCAATCTTCTACATGTTAGCATCCAGTTGTGCCAGCATCATTTGTTGAAGATGCTTTCTTTATTTTCCCATTGTATAATTTTAGCTCCTTTGTCAAAAATTAGGTGTTCATAGTTGTGTGAATTAATATTGGGGTTTTCACTTCGATTCTATTGGTCTACCTGTCTATTTTGTGCCAATACCAAGCAATTTTTATTACTATAGCTGTAAAGTAGAGCTTGAAGTCAGGGATGGTGATGCCTCTGGAAGTTCCTTTATTGTATAAGGTTGTTTTGGCTATCCTGGACTTTTTGTTTTTTCCATATAAAGTTGAGTGTTGTTCTTTCAATGTCTGTGAAGAATTTGCTGGGATTTTTTATGGGGATTGCATTGAATCTGTAGATTGCTTTTGGCAAGAAATGCATTTTTACAGTATTGATCCTACCTATCCAAGAGCATGGGAGATCTTTCCATTTACTGGTATCTTCTTTGATTTCTTTCTTTAAAGACTTAAAGTTTGTGTCATACAAGTCTTTCACTTTTTGGTTAGAGTTATCCCAAGAAATTTTATGTTGTTTGTGGCTATTGTGAAGTGTGATGTTTCTCTGATTTCTTTCTCAGCCCATTTATCATTTATATATAGAAGTACTGTTTTTGGGGGGTGTTGTTTTGTTTTGTTTTGAGTTAATCTTGATTCCTGCCACCTTACTCAGGGTATTTATCAGCTGTAGGAGTTCCTTGGTAGAATTTTTCAGGTCACTTATATAAATTATCTTATCATCTGCAAATAGGGGACCTTTGACATCTTCCTTTCCAATTTGTATCCTCTCGATCTTCTTTTGTTGTCTTATTTCAACAGCTAGAACTTCAAGTATAATATTGTATATTGAAGAGATATGGAGAGAGTGGACAGCCTTTTCTTGTTCCTGATTTTAGGAATCACATGAGTTTCTCTCCATTTAGTTTGATGTTGGCTGTTGGCTTGCTGTATATTGCCTTTATTATGTTTAAGTATGTTACATAAAGATCTCTGTAAGACCTTTATGATGGAATGGTCTTAGATTTTGTCAAAGGTTTTTTCAGCATCTAGTGATATAATCATGTGGTTTTTCTTGTTCAGTTTGTTTGTATGGTGTGTTACATTGACAGATTTTCTTATGTTGAACCATACATGAATCTCTGGGATGAAACCTACTTGATCATGGTGGATGACTTTTCTGATTCGCTATTGGATTCTGTTTGCCAGCATTTTATTGAGCAACGTTTTATCGATATTCATGAGGAAGATTTGTCTGTAGTTCTCTTTATTAGTTGTGTCTTCTTGTGGTGTGTATACCAAGGTTATTGTAGCCTTGTAAAAAGCGTTTGGCAATGACCTTTCTGTTTCTATTGTGTGGAGCAATTTGAGGAGCAATGGTAGTAGCTCTTCTTTTAATCTGTTAGAATTCTACACTGAAACCATCTGGCCCTCAGCTGTTTTTTTTTGTTGTTGTTTTGTTTTGTTTTGTTTTGTTTTTGCTGGGAGACTTTTGATGACTACTTCTATTCCATTAGTGGTTATAGGTCTATTTAAATTGCTATCCGTTCTTGATTTAATTTTGGTACCTATCCAGGGAATTGTCCATTTCCTTTAAAATTTCCACTTTCGTGGAGTACAGGTTTTCAAAGTATGAGCTGATAATTCTCTGAATTTTCTCAGTCTCCATTGTTATTTCCCCCCTTTCATTTCTGATTTTGTTAATTTGGATATTCTCTCTCTGCCTTTTAGTTAGTTTGGGTAAAATGAATTCTACCTTGTTGATTTTCTCAAAAAACCAACTCTTTGTTTCATTGATTCTTTGTATTGTTTTCTTTGTTTCAACTTTATTGATTTCAGACCTGATTTGATTATTTCCTGGCATCTACTCCTCCTGATTGAGTTTGCATCTTATTGTTCTAGAGCTTTCATATGTGTCAGTAAGTCTCTAGTGTGACTATTCACTAGTATTTTTGTGTGGGCACTTATTGCCATGAACTTTCCTCTTATCACTGCTTTCAAAGTGTTCCATAAGTTTGGGTCTGATTGCCTTCTTTTGACTCTTCTCCCCCTTGGGTGTATTTCTGACTGCCTGATTGCACCTTTCAACTAGATTTCTACTCTTTCACAATTAGCTTTTGTCCTCCCTCTTCTTTGTTTGTGCTTTGGCTTGGTGGTGTTCCCTGCTCTGTCTATGATTTCACTGATTTATTTGAATTCTCTTGAAAAAAAATTTTCCTTTAAAAAAAATGTTTAGAGGTCCACCAGTTGGTAACTAAGATTTTTAGTAAAAGCATGTAAATCCCTATTTCTTTGCAAAATTTTAACCTCTAATAGAATATTATTAAGTATGGTCCTCCTTCCATACCTTAGACCTAGACTTACTTATCTCATGTAAGTAGAGGTTTGTACCTTTTGGCCTGTGTCTCCCCCCTCTCTCCTCATAACTATCCTATTCTCTGTGCTTAGGCATGCAATTTGTTTTTGTAGTTCTGTATATTGCCAAGGTTTTTTAAATATGACATATATGCCCATATATATGCAATCAGTATAATCTATACATGATATTTATGTAACAACTGTTGGCATAGATGTAGATCCCTCAAAACCTATAAGTGGAGGCAGGTTAGATGACTCAACACTAAATGACACTTGCCACCAAGCCTAACCACCTAGTTCATTACCCAGGACCCACAGCATGGAAGGGGATAGGGATTACTGCTAGATATCCTCTGACCTTTACACACAAGCCTCAGGTCATCTTTCCCAACCAACTACAAAATAAACAAATGTAATTTAAAATTTTCAAGCCAGATACCTTTAATCCCAGCACTAGGGAGTCAGAGGCAGGTGGATCTCTATGAGACAATATGGAGGTAACCAAACTCTATGTATGTGACCAAAGAGTTGAAAATAGAAATACAAAGAGGCAATTGTGCTCCTATGTCCATTGAGGGCCTCATTCATAGGAGGAAAGAAATCAAAATAACCCAACTCACCATTAACAAGGGGAAAGTAAACATTACATATTATGTAGGATTATATAATATTATTATATGAGTATTAGAAACCTTCATGAAATGAAATAGTCACAGGGCAGGGCTTTATCATATGCTAAGTAGGGTATCTGAAGGAGTCAAACTGAAGGAAGCAGAGAAAATAATAAGGGCCTACATGCTGGGAGAGGGGACATGGAAGTGTCTGATGCATTCAGATTTGCAGCTATAGAAGGTGAGTAAAAGCTAGGAACTCTGTACAGAACGCTGCATATAGTTAACAGTAGTAAATAGTTAATATACTTGCAACTGGGTAATGGTGCATATTTAGTGCCTTGTAACAAAATACAGAGACATTAGGAAGATCATGGAGGTGCTGGGTATGCTCATTTCTCCACTGCAGTTGGCATCATGGGACCCTCAAATGCCCATGCTACCATGTTGTTTGCACACATTGAATATTTACAGTTGGAACATAAGTCTCAATAAAGAAAGGCTAATTCGATTTAAATAAAATATAATTCTTAAAAGAAAAGTAACAAGTGAGCATTATCATCATTTCCAAGACATAAACTGAAATTCAAATGTGTATTTTGACTTAGATGCTTTCTAAATGAAATTATAGCTCTATTTAAGGTCTATATTATTTATGAGACATTTGCGTATTTTCTTGCCTAGTAGAAATATGCTTACTTAAAAAATGGAAAGATTGTAAAAGTTGAAGGATGGGGATAAGTGCTGTGAAATACTCCCTTCTGGATATAACATGGCCATTGCAATCACGAATACATAGAAGCTGTGGCTATCTGCACAGACATGTACCTGCACTTGAGCTTGTGAACACACACACACACACACACACACACACACACACACACACACACACACACAAATATACACACATACATACAAATATACATACATGCAAATATGAACACACATATATACATTCACACATACATATACACACACATACACAGACATTCACACATATGCACAAGTATGACCACATATATACAAATGCTTCACAATACACATACTACAGACATTTACACATATGCACATATACACACAAAGAAATGAAAGTAGGAAGGGATGAGTTGGAAAGAAGATGGGGATCCCAAGAATGGGACAGAAATAAAACTGTTATGGAAGAAGTGAATGCGATCAAACAATATTTGGTATACATGTATAAAATTGTTCTTTTTGAAAAGGAACAAAATCCAATAGAAGTATGGAAAGGAAGGCATCAGTGAATCAAGAGATACCTGTGTGCTTGCCTTTCTCCTTCTTAAACTGTTATATAACTGTGACCAAGCCCAAATGGGTGTGGTCAGTAATAGCTATAATCGGAGTTTCTCCCTACAATTCCCATTTTAGCCTAAAGAGGATTTAAACTTGAGACAAAACTAAATTGTATACAAAACATCTTAACATAAGTAAAAGCACATATCTTAAGTAGAGAGAAGACTATGCAGAGTAAGACGATGTATGACAAACAAATTATACATAAGTTACATCATACAAGGATCTATAACAGTGTAAGTTATCTATAATTAGCAATCATAAAGGTGAATTACAAGGTATAATAATCTACTTATATCACAGCCTAACTTTATCTATTCCATTTAAACTCTAAAGTCGTCTGAAAGGGATGTGCAAGCCTGAACACCTCCTTCCAAACCCAACCTTAAACAATAGGAAACTAGCCCTAACTAGATATACATTATCCTTAGTTTCAAAAGTGGGGAAAGGGAAGTAGTATTCTCCGAATTACTTCCTGATGAAATGGGACAACAATAGCCTCATGGGATCCTGTAGGAAGAAAATGTTAGAGTAGTGAAAGTCTTGAGTGGATTATCTGCAACACATATATCCAGTCCATGTTTGGTGGGAGATGCTTGATTGAAAGTCTAGGTCAAAGTCCTTATCCTGATTGTAGTCCTCCTGTTGATTGACATCAGTACCTGAAGCTCTGGCCAGAGTGTAATTAGAACGGCACCATCTATCTCAACTAGCTGTTTTGGAGTTGATGAAGTCCAAACCGAGTTAGAGTGGTGATTGTCAGTTCAAATGAATCAAGTTGGATCCAGTGGACTCGATTAGGTGGGGCCCATTTTCTTTCCAGGGAGTTCAAGGATTGCTGTTAGGAAGTTCTTTATTCACTGTGGGGAACATAAGAATTAATGTCATCAGAGAAATTTTAATTTTATCTGTATGTATACTGGGAAAGGCAACAATAAGGAAAATAATAATTATGAGGGAATTTATACTTTCAGAGAAAAAGCCCAGAACAGACAAATGACAGTCCCCAATTTTTTTCTTATTCTATATTACATCAATTGGCTTCTTAATATAGTACAGAAACTCTGAATTTTATTTTAGTAACATGCTTGGATTTAGAGGAGGAAAGCCAAATCCAACTATAATGCCAGCATTGGTTTACATGAATAGGGAGGGAGTAGGAAGTAAAGAGAAATAGATTTTACTGAAATACAGCTGTAGAGTTTACCATGTGGCAAATTCCTTTTGTTTGATAGTTTTTTTTAGGATAGCTATCCTCTCTTCTTTAAGTATCCACCCATGCAGTGTCCTTTTGCTTTCTCGAGATGAGATTTCCTGTGAAGATAAAAACAAAACACTTCCCTTTCCTCTGTGAGGTTTCTATACAGTTCATGAGATATACCATGGTAAACGACCTGTCATTTCTCCTCATCAAGAGGTTTTGATTTTTCAACTCAAATCTTGATCAACTTCGATGGTATCCAAAGCTTTTCTTCTCCTGTAGAAACAAAGACAAAACCCCTTCCCCAATGTAACACATGTCCTGGTTTCCATACAGAGGTCAATACATCTTTGAAGTATACCGGCTGATTTAGTTCAGCAGTTTTTTCCATAGTCCAGTGTCTTTCTGCAGCTGTTTGTCCTTTCTCATTAGCATTAAGAAAGTTTAGTGTTAATAAAGCATTATGTAACCTATGTTTGGGGGTTTTAGTTCCCCCTGCATATTTATGGAGCATTTCTTTCAGTGTTCAATTAGATCTCTCTACCACTGCTTGTCCTGTAGGATTGTGTGGTATACCAGTTACATGCTTTGTTATAATATTTGAAAAACTGTTCCAATTTAGTGGAGACATAGGCTGGATCATTGTCAGTTTTTATTTGCGATGATATACGCATAATGGCCATTACCTCTAACAGGTGTGTTATAACACAATTGGCCTTTTCAGAGCTAAGAGCAGTAGCCCATTGAAACCCTGAAATGTGTCCATATTATGATGCACATATTTCAAATTTCCAAATTCTGCAAAGTGAAAGACATCCATCTGCCAGACCTAATTTCTCTGAATGCCCTTAGGATTACAGCCTGCTAGCAATGGAGCTTGATTATAGAAGGAACAGATAGGACAGTTTCTCACTATCTCCTTGGCTTGTTGCCAAGTGATGCAGAAATCCTTTTTTAAACCTTTGCTATTTACATGATGTTTCTTAGGAAATTCTGAGGCTTCTAGTATACTTCCTATTAATAAATGATCAATCTCCTCGTTGCCTTGTGCTACTGGGCCTGTCAGACCAGTTTGGGATCTGATGTGTTTAATATATATTGGATGGGTTCTGTTCCTGACTGTTTCTTGTAATTGTATAAACAGTGAAGTTAATTCTGTATCGCCAGGAGTGAATTCAGTTGATGTGTAAAACAACTCTCTCTCTGCATATTGAGAATCAGTAACTATATTGAGAGGCTCTGTAAAATCCGTAAGTACTATAAGAATTGTGTATAATTCTGCCTTCTGTACAGAGTTATATGGAATTTGAACTACTTTACTTATCTCTCCTGACTTATATCATGCCTTACCTGATTTGTTTGCATCAGTGTAGAAGGTAGGGACTCCAGAAATAGGTGTTTTTCTTACAATACATGGAAGGACCCAGATTGTCTTTTTTATGAATTTAATTCTGTCAGTTTGGGGATAATTGTTGCTAATTGTTCCCAAAAAAATTAGTACAAACTGTCTGTCAGTATTCATTGTCCTTCCATAAGGAGGAAATTTCCTCATTAGTTAAAGATACTATAATTTCTGCTGAGTCCCTTCCAGTTAGTTGATGAAGTCTTAATTTGCCTTTTGGAATCAAATCAGAAATCTTTTCTATGCATGTCTTTAGCTTTTTATTGTTTATATGGCAGAAATACCCATTTGACATAAGGCCTGGCTTTTATAGATTGCATCCAACTTGCTAAGCTGCTGGTAATCATACAGGTCCTTTGTCCTTTTCCCTGTGTCTCAGTCCTCTCGTTAGAGATATCACATGAGCTACGAAGCAACTGCTAACATAATATGTAGATATGTTACTGGCAAGTCATAAGACTCCTCTAACATCGAATTTACATAGGAAGCAAGAATACTCCCAATGGCCTGCATTGTCAGATTATCTGCCATTGTTACAGAGTAATAAAGCTTAATTATTATTACCAGGTAAAATATAAGGCTTGTACTTTTCTATGGTTTGATTTCAGCTGGCAGTAACTATGTTTGACCAGCAAATGGCACAGGTGGCAGGTTGTGGTGACGTAGGTGTGCCTCGAAACAGAGTTCAGCTGCAGATGGTTAAGTTGTTCTCAGAACAATCTGAAAAATATCTGAATGGCTTTGGGACCAAGTTAGAATGTATGGAAGGGATGGAGTTTTGTCAAAAGGGAAGGGTTTTGGAAACCCACAGGGCAGTAGCCAATTCTGGGCACTGAGGCAGTATCTAGTTGCAATGGTAGCTGAACAGAAGGGGAGGGGCCTTGGCTGGGAAAACCCGAGGAAGGGCAGCCGGTGGAAGCCACACTTGGGCTGGGAGACAAATACAGGGATTGAGCCCCCAGGAGACAGTGGTAGTGGAGGGGGCACTGGTGGCGGCAGGTGTCCTTGCTTCCTCTGGGAACCTCGGGTTTGGAGACCTGTAGAAAAAAACGCTCAGCAGGGCTGATAAGGGATGAGGGAGCAGCAAGGGATGGGAACTCCGAGCAGGAGACCAGCAGAGGGGCTCTGATCTGGGAAAGATCGGGGGACATGGGGGTGAAACCTCCTTCTGATACCAGATATTGATGATTACAAAGTGGAGTCAGAGGATAGGTTAATAACTGGTAGTTTATTAGGGGAAAATACTCATGCAAGACAACCAGTGACCAGGTTTGCACCTGAGCAGGATGGACACAGAAATGCTTCCCAGTCAGCTCAGCCAAGAGAGAGAGACCCGTGTACTTGCATCCCTCCTTCTTAAACCCTTGTTATGTAACTGTGACCAAGCCAAAGTGGGCTTGGTCAATACCTAAAATCAGGGTTTCTCCGTATATATGCATAAGTCAGCCAAAAATGATTTTTATTCTTTTTTTTTGAGTATCTGTCTACTTATAAGTCCTTTTGGACTTCATATCCAAACTGTACTATAAAAAGTCATGAAGACTTTGTAATCAACAAGATTTAATCTGTCTCTTCCAGTCTCAAAACTGTTCCTATATAGAAGGATCAGTATATGTCACCTGTCTTGTAGTTTTTCTTGTTTTTTCCCCTTTATATCTGTAGAGAAGATTTTGAGGAGGTCTCCCCAGTCAAATCTGATCTTTATTATTTTTGAAGAAATCCATTGCTTTTTGTTTCCTATGGAAACAAAAACATATCATCTCCTCGAGTGCAACATATTTTTTTACTTCCATTCTGAAGTTAAGACATTGTTAAAATATATATTGGTTGGTTGAACTTAGCAGTTTCCCTAATCCAATGTCTCTCAGAAGCTATTGTTTTTTGTTCATTAGCATTTTGAAATATTAAAGTCAAGAAAGCACCATAAATGATCCAGACACCTTGTGTACTTCTTGCCTTTACGTGGTTTATTTTATATTACTTTACTCTCTCTTTAAAGATTTCACTTTGTTTTGAAATGATTTATTTATGTGTCTATGACTATGCTTATTTCCCTCTCCTTCTTTACATCTAAGCACATTTAAGCATATTCTATCTGTTTAGAGGTTTTCGCTTTGTTAAGCATCTGCAGCCACCAACCAGAGAGCATTTTCTGATCCTGTGAGCCAAACCTTTTTTATTTTATTTTATTTTTTATTTTATTAGTTCAAATTAGTAACAAGCTTGCTTCAAATGTCAATCCCTTCTCCCTCTCCCTCCCCTCCCCCCCAACATTCCACCTGCCCTTAGCCATCCCCCTCCACTCCCCAGGCAGGGTAAGGCCCTCAAAAGTGGCTCCCCAAAGTCTACCAATCATCCTGGGCCATGCCTAGGCACTACTCCATGTGTCCAGGTCAAGAGAGCATCCCTTCACAAGGGATGGGCTCTCAAAATCCCTTCTGTTTTTAAAACCTTACATATTTAATACAGTGCTTTACCTCTGTACAAATGGAAAAAAATTAAGTTCAACATTTCTAGACCAATATGGCTGTTAATTTTTGTACAATGCCAACTCAACATGGTAAACTGGGATACTTTTTTCCAAAGTTGACAGCACAGCTAAAGTTTCCAAAAAT